>NC_068992.1:2627706-2633683 GCF_001194135.2 Octopus bimaculoides
TATATGTATATATATATATTTATATTTATATATAGGATAAAATCTAACCGGATATTAGAGGGGTGTGAGTTCGATCCTCATGGCTGGTTACCAACAAATTTTTCTGCTCTTAAAGGATTTCATCCTTTATATAAACTGTTCAGTATTTATGCGTTGAAAATATATTTTTCTACTAGTTCTACAATACATTTCAATGCTTCAGAAACAAACTTATGAAGTTCTATGTTTAAGACATGAGGAATTATGTACATTATTTACATTTGACAGATATTTGTCCTCATCTTGTTTGTTGTTAGCACAACATTTCGGCTGATATAAGTGGGGGAAAAGGAAAGAAAATTCACACCAACAATCATCATCGTTGTCGTCGTCGTCGTCGTCATCATCATCACCATTATTATTATTATTATTATTATTATTATGTTTGCTATTATTTTTGCTATTATTAACATGGAAAGCTGGCAGAATCATTAACATGACAGATAAAATATTTACTAGCATTTCATCCATCTTCACATCTTGGGTTCAAATTTCGCCAAGGTTGACTTTGCCTTTCATCCTTTCAGGCTTGATAAGATAATTACCAGTGCAATGCTGGGGTCGATGTAATCAACTAGCGTTCCTTTTAGACCTTGTGCCTACAGGAGAAAAGCTTATTGTTATTATTATTTGAAGAATTAGCAAATGGGAGAAAGTACCAAACAAAATGCATTTCAGTATTTTGTATATGTTTTTGCATTCAAATTCCATTGAGGTAGACTTTACTTTCCATCCCAATGGGGTTGATCAAATAACCGCACAACAAGAAGATCCAATTTAATCAACTGCACAGAAAATATGGCCTTCTGCCTATTATTATTATTATTATTATTATCGTCATCATCATTATCATCTTCAAGATATGCAAGAATTAGAAGATCAGTAGATAAAATTCCTTGCTGTGTTTAGTTACATCTCTGAATTAAGTTACACCTTTCCAAAGTCAAGCAAATAATGTACTAGCATATTACCAGAATCAATTTAATTGGTTTATTTTCCTCAATTACTTGTGGCCTCATGCCAGTGTTAGAAATAATTATATTATTTCTCCTGTTACCTCATTCTGTGTTCGTTACTGGCCTAACTTCTGCAGCAGTTTTTGCATTAATGTAAACTAATTACCCAGGCATTCAAAAACTCCAAGCTCTTCTTTAATTCTAGTTATGTTTCAAATACGAAGCAGAGATTATGGCTCTGTATGATGTCACATGAAGGGATTATATTGTAGTATGTGCTGCAGTGTGAACTGGTATGGTAGCATATAATGGGTGTTGCTGCCAGTCTGTTTTCCACTTCATAATGTTATGTATTTTTCCTGGTATAAGAAAAACAAGGATTTGAAGGTGATTTGACTGCTATATCTATAAGGTAAAGTGAGCAAGTAAGAGTAAACCTTTCGGTTATAAATGGCCGTAAGATTGCCCCTAGAAAGTTTGCCTCCAAGGCATAATTCTGGGAAAGGTTGTTTATGGAAGACCATCAGTCGCCTCTGCATAACAGCCTCCCCTCTCCACACCACCGATGTTATCCAAGGGAAAGGTAAAGGGGCCGATACAGCTTGGCACCAGTGACATTGCCACTCATTTCTACAGCTGAGTGAACTGGAGCAAACATGAAATAAAGTGTCTTGCTCAAGAACATAACACACAGCACGGTCCTGGAATTGAGCTCACTACCTCATGATTGTGAGCCCGATGCTCTAACCACTGAGCTATGTGCCTTCATAAAGTGAGCAAGTAGAAGTTATTCTGTTTGCTTCTGTAAAAGTAAACTTCAGCTATAATCCCCAAAACTGGAGATGACAGAAAGCTTTGTCAGTGTTTACATTGTGTATTGATTCTAAAAGTTACAAAAATTTCAACCCCTGTCCACTGAATGTAGAAGAAAGGCTATTTTGTGAAGACTAAATGTGATGACAAAGGAAACATCTGGATATGACACACAGCAAAATATCTGGATGTCATTACACACCAGAAGCTTGAGCCAGGGAGAAAAGTTGTGTGCAGTAACTTGATCTGCAAGAAAAAAGTCAAATTATCTCAAATCATGCTTATCAGTTCTATATTTAAGAGATGAGGAATTATGTACTTCATTTACATTAGATGGATATTTGTCCTTATCTTGTTTGTTGCTAACACAATGTTTCAGCTGATATACCCTCCAGCCTTCATCAGGTGTCTTGGGGAAATTTCGTACCTGTATTCTCTTTCCTAAGGTATTTTTTGATATAATTATAATTATTATTATTATTATTAATAATAATAATAACTGAAGAAGGTTTACGTAATGGAACCATTTCCTATTATATATCACGCACACCTGAAACACATGTATTAAATTATTTCAAAAGTCACTATTTTGGTTTGACTTTATTTTTACAACTAATACAACTCAATGCCAGTACAAACTAATCAGTCTTGACTCTACTTATGGTGATACTCAAACAACAATTTGAAGTAGTTTGTTATATATGACTCGAGTCGAAAATTTTGGTATTGGGCACCACTTCTTAGCATATCACAAAATATATATTTATATGTGATATATATATATATTTATATATGTGTGTATTTTTATATAAAATATATATTAGCGTGTAATATATTTTATACTTATTTTTAGACATTTCTTCTTCTGGTTCATCAGATACATTGACTGCAAAAGATTGCTGCATATATTCTTAACTCTATGCCAAATAATAATAATAATAACTGGTTCTGTTTTCTTATTATATTATTTCATTTAATGTCAGGAAGTTTTAAATTCCGAACATTACACCAATGAATGCTACTGTAAAACATTCACTAATCCAGCAATGGATTACCTCCTGTGCACCGTTACTTCATTTGCCAACCTCTACAGTGTCTCAAGTGGTTTGTATGAATGTAAAAGATGCCGAGATATGCATATTTTGGTAGAGTGTGCTTTGAAGAAGTGTGCATGTTTTGTTAATGCAAACAGTTGGGAGAATACTGGAATTTTTGTGCTATCTCATCTAGCACAGCTTTTGCCAATAATTTTCAATCTACTTATTGCATAACTGCTCTTAAATTAAAATTGATTTATATGCTGCAGATAAATGCGCTCTAAATAGCAGCAGTGGCAACAGATTTTGAGATTACATGGCGGCAACAGAACTGTTTACCATTCCTGACATGCGTGTATTTGACTCTGAGTTGCAATATTAATCTTCATTACTACCATATAAATTATGGTAGCACCAAATATGTTGTATACATCAAACATAAACCATGTTGAAATCATAGGGGGGGAATCCGGGGTTTTTTTTTTTTTTTAGTGACAAAGTAAGATATCTATGTTGTAAGAGTTTTTTATGTAGAATTGTTTGTTGCAGATTCATACTAACATGCCGCCTGGCCTGTAATCAGAACCAATGTCTAGATTCTATAACAAGACAGTTGAAGATACCTGATGGAATTTGATCTGATATTGAACGATTTCAGCCTGTTCCAGGACTTACTCTCAACAGTTAAATTACTAGTGTAGACTAACATGTTCTGTGAGAAAATGCTAGCTGTGCATTTGAAATCACAACCTATGAACTGGCAATCAGATACATTACCACTTGACATCACGAATTACAGTGAGAGCAATTAGGGCTTTAATTAATACATTTAAGGTGTGTCTTTGAATCACTTCAAAACTGTTGTTATATTTGACCTTTTTATTTTCATGTAGAAATATCTCTTTTATGTTTTCCTTCTATTTTGATAATTTTCCATTTCATATGGCATTTTGGTGGAATTTCTTACCATTTTTAAATTGAGGATATTTTTGGACTCTAAAACTCACTCGCTCCATAATTCTCAATTTTTCTTTATTCTGTCCAACTGTGTTCAATAGTTTAGATATCTCATAAGCCATTAAAGACCATAGAAATCTTTATCAAGTTGAATCATGGGATGTGGTGGGGAAAGAGAATTTGAGTTTAACAATGTAACGTAATGAAATTGTCATTAATCATTCTGAATTCCAATGGCTAACAGGAGTGAGTGCTATCTCTCCTAACTGAACTAGGCTATAAAGAATTATATATCTTTTACAATGCCATGTTGACCATGTCATACATAGTATTGACGAAGCAATGTTGAAATGACCAAAATATATAAAACCATTTGATTCTTTAAAGGAATCAATTTATTTCATATATATATATTTTTTTTCGTGTGGCACAATTTGCTATTGCATAAATTCTAGTAAAGAAATAAAACCCTTAACACATCAATAATTTAATGTTTGGTCTCATGTCCAAGTGTTAAATATGAAAATTGGTCTCTTCTGTTTACTCTGACCTCTTATATAAAGTTGGTTTATAAGCAATGTGTTTATGGATAGTTAAAGATGGAACACCAGTGTAAATACGACTGTTACCCTCGTTCTAGCAGTGCACATGCACTACAGACGAATTATTTACAATCGTGGTATTACATAGCATTAGCCACAGCATCTAAACAGATGTTCTCCTGTACATTTGTATAGTGTAGCAATGAAACAAAGCAGTTCTCAGACGCCAGCCAGAAACTTGTTCCTTCCTGCATACTTTGATATCTCATCACTCAGCATAGAGTCACCTCCCTCTCTGCTGTACTCTCACTCAGTCGAGGGGGATCTTTCACCATCACCATCATCATTGTTTAACGTCTGTTTTCCATCCTGGCATGGGTTGGATGGTTTGACAGGGGTTGGCTAGGCAAAAGACCATGCCAAGCTTCACTGTCTGTTTTGGCAAGGCTTTTACAGCTGGATGCAACTCTTCCTAACACTTTTAGTTTTGCAAATTATACGGCAACATCACAAGTTTTCAATGCCACAAAAATTAAAAGCACCCAGTACACTTTGTAAAGTGGTTGGAATTAGGAAGGGCATTCAGCCATAGAAGTCATGCCAAAGCAGACATCGGATGGATCACAATGCAACTCTCTAACTCAGCATCCAACCAAAAAGGCCAACATAGAAGATGGATGTTAAATGATTAAATTTCATTTTCGTATTTGTTGTAGAAGATTATTTAAATGAAATATGAGTTGGAGCAGAATTCACGCAAATGTTTAAATTTTCAGTAAGATCATCTTAACAAGCAATTCTGATGAGAAAAACTGAAAGAAAATATTAAAAAAAAATAAATATATATATATATATACTCTTGCTTCCAGCAGATGTAAGCCAAACTTGGCCATGCCTAACACATAATTGGAATGGAAAGTGAAGACTTAATTATCACCTTAGACTTATAAAGCAAAGTCAAAAGATTCCCTCTTCAGACATATCGGTAAATGGTTGTATTTGCTTTCTTAAAGTAGCATCCAGTTGGCAGAATTCAGAAGATTCTTTGCTGCATAAATCAAATTCCTTATGTATTAAGCATTTAGCAAATCAGGTAAAATCGAGAGATATCTATATATATGCATAGAGAGAGAGAGAGAGATGCATGTATATATGTGTGTGTGTGTGTGTGTGTGTGTGTGTGTGTTTGTTCGTGTGTGTGTGAAATCCAGCACCAAAAGAGGCCTCATGATAGCAAAGGAGAATGGGCACCAAAGTTTGGGATGGGCTGCACCTGCCTACCTCGGTTGCTATGGCATTGAGGTAGATCCCACCATCTCCTGTCAACAGGGACAGAACCTGGATTTAAAACTCTGGATGGTGATGATGATGATGATGAGTTTGTTCTAGAACTATCCAGGGAATTACTATCATCACTGGTATGCAAATTCACAATCCCATGATTTTTAACTAGTTTGATAAGTGTCAATGCACGAAACTCTCAGCTCTTAAGTCACTTTGTTACTTCTACAAAATATTAATAAAAAGCAATAGGTATATATTTTGATTTCTATTTTTCCTGTTTGCATCACCAATCACAGACACACAGACACACACACACACACACACACACACACACACACACACACACACA
>NC_068992.1:2634102-2648218 GCF_001194135.2 Octopus bimaculoides
ATATATAATATAAAATAAAATAAAATAAAAATGAAATATTGAGTGTTCAATATAAAGGATCAAATATATAAATATAAAAATATAAATATATAAAGGCGACTCAAGTTTCAGGGCTATTTCCCTTCGTCATGGCCGGTATGACAGACTTTAACAGACTGTGTTATATATATATATATATATATATATATATATATAAAGGATATGAGGAGATTATGTCAGGATGTCTAAAACAAACAGACATGCATTCTGAGTAGGTGTGTCACCAAAATTCCAGTTCAAACAGTAGTTGAAGTTGTGGTTATGTGATTGCTTTGTTCAAGAATGCTAGAAGTGGCTTCCCTTTGAGTCGATAGGTACAGGTTAAAGTTGTGAGGAAAGGCAAACAATTAAGCAATTCTTGCCTAATTGTTTACCTTTCCTCACTACTTTAACTTATATATATATATATGCCCATACATAAATACATACACATATTTATATATGTATTTGTATATATGCACATATGCATAAATATTTGCATAATTTCTTCAAAGGAACTCATAGCTACAACTGTGTTTGTTTTACCAACATTTTTTTCATTTATTTGGTGCTCATTCTGGTTCTTGGTCAATAGCAAATTATTATTGTTGTTGTTATAGAAAATTACACAGAATTTACAAAAAAAGAAAAAGACGTAACACAATGAAATAAAATGAATGATTGAAGATGCAGCGTAATGTGTATTGTATCACTGGGTATGGGCTGGGTTTTGAAATGCGTGTAGTTGAGGGAGAGATGATGTATGGAAGCCGATTTATGGTTCATTAATCAAAGCAAAGTCTGTTAATATGGAAGAAACTGACAACTATGATGTTGAGGTTTAGCATAGCAAATTGTTTATGGATAGGTCTGAAAATATAGTTTGATGGATTCCATCTTCTAAACCCTATGTATGTTCTAGGTGTGTGCTAAGATTGAATACTAATTCCTCTGTTGCCTCGTTACTGTCAGGCCTGATTTTTACAGATTACCACCAGCTTTTTATTGTCAACAATGTTCCACAAACTAACTTGCTTGATGGAGAAATATTTTTCAATTTCTATTTTTTTCTTTTTAAAATTTTCGTTTTGTGTATATTTTCTGAATACCTAAGTGATTTTTTTATGAAGAGAAAACGAATACAATTTTAAAAGTACATGTGTAGTGATGTTATAGCTATTTTTAATCATCATCATCATCATTGTCGAAGTAAACTAAGCATTAATGTAAAAATTATCCTCCTTGATACAGACATTTGTCTATAACAGATTTTATTTACTTGTCTCTGTGATTCAGGAAATCCCTTGTATAATTATGTATACTTAAATCTGGATGCTCATTGTTCCCCAGGATAACTGTAACTTGTCTGACTCCTCTACATCTCTTCATTGTAACCATTATCAAGACTCAAACATTGAAAGAGAATCTCAAAGATCAACACACGCATTCTGTACTTCCATCCATGGTGTTTGCTGATTATGCTAAATGCCAAACCAAACTACAAGAACAGCCAGTTGCTATTCACAATTTGATTCAGTAATTATTAGTAGCTGATTTTTAAATGTCCTTACTATGATAGTGGGGGGAGGAGGTGTTGTCTAAATATGAAGTGGTCACCAGTTTAGAAGACGAATGAATGTTACCTCGTTAACAATAAGGTGAAACAGAAAGTTGGAAAAATAGATAAGAGAAGTTATTGTTTTCTATTTATGATATGTTTATAGCTAAAAGCTGTGTTGAACATGTTTTTTATGACGACAGAATGTTCTACCCATACAGTGGTTTGGTTGGACAGATTTTGTATATATATATATATATATATATATATATATATATATATGATCTTTCTTTCTTGGCCTGATGGCAAGAAATTAGCAGATTTGATATAGCATCATAGAAAATATCTCCCTGATGAAGTCCTTTGTAAGTGATCTGAGACTGGTTAAACCAATGTAGTTGATGGTCTGTCTGAATTTGTAAAATTCAACACTGGTAAAAGTAGACAGGGAGGGAAACATCAAAGGTTTGGAAACATCACTGGGAAACGTTTTTAAGATGAGATCTGAAGAGAAAAGATACAGGAAGGACTATGATAGGAAGAGAGAGTAGAAGTCTCAAGAAAGTTTGGGTAAAAGTAGTCTAATCTCAAGTCAGTTCTAAGTGAGCTGAGCCAAGATCAAGCGTGTTGCAATCACATTCATCACATCTTTTCTTTATATGCCAGAAACCAAGGACCAGCATTATCTAATGGTTTTTCTTTTTCTTTAAGACAGTGTGGTGTGATATGAGGGAGATTTGGCTGCTTGTTCTAGCAGGTCAAGTGTGCACATAGGAATATTTCTACTGGCTCATCCTCTTAAGCAACAGAATAATGCTGTCTTACATGTGCCACATTTTAAAAAATAATAAGTTAGCCCTATTTAGAATGCTTCTAATTGTAAGCCGACTGGATCAGAACTGACCTGGGGTTAAACAACAGCAAACCCCTAACCCCACCCACCCAGGGCTAATGACCAAACAAACTCTAAGTAAGAGACTGATAATAATTATTTAATAATTATTCTGAAACATTATCTGTTTTTCCTGCTCTCGTCACAGCTGCAATAACTTCATTCTTCACTTCTTGCTGTATTTGTAGCAATGTGACTCTTTTACATTTCTGTTAGTTTCAGTCCTTTAGCTCTAGCCATGCTGGAGCACCATTACATTTTCTATGTTTCTTTTATTATTATTATTATTATTATTATTATTATTATTATTATTATCATTATTTATTTGTTTGTTTAATGATATTTTAATATTTGAGAAACAATCTTTTTTTAAAACATAAAACTAAAATGTAAAAATAAAAGAAGAAAAGTTTCACAGAATATTAAGGAAAACAACAGCAACATCATCAAGAACAACAACAACACTGTTGTCATACAATAGAAAATATCGATAGGCTTTGATGGTTGTTTTTCTCTCTTGTTTTCAATGTTTCCTCTGTTCAAATCTCATTTGATCTTAAATAAAGCTAACAAAAACACAACAAACACTGCACATTTATTAATATGACAAGTTTTTCTTTTCTTTTTTTTTGGTGTTTATCAACTTATGTGGACAGAGTGTTTAGTTATGGAAGAATCAACCAATCACTTCTGATGTTTTACATTGATGCTGGCTGTTGTTGTTTTTCTTTCACACTGATTGTCCAACATCAATTAGCTTGTTATTAATATGCTATTTATTTGCAATGAACATACGCTAAATTAAACCATTATCAAAACTGATTTGTGTGCGTTTATGGATTGCGTGCCCGTGTCTGTGTGTGTATATGTGCGTGTGTGCATGTGTATGTGTATATATGTGTATGTATATCTCTGTATATGAGTCTGTGTGTTTCTCTGTGGACATGTGTAGTATTACAGTGTAGGTGATAATTTTGGTGTAGAGCAACTCTGCAGGTAGTGGGTTCAATTCAGAGGGGTACTTTAATTCTACTTTCACTGTTAACAACTTAACTACTAGCTTTGAAAACAGTTTCACCATTACAACTTCCATTTATATATGCATGTCTAAATGTTTGTGTGTGCATGAGCATTAGGCTGGGAAATGCAAGTGAACCCAAAGGACAAACTTGTCTTCCCAGAATAGATAGCAGTAGCATCACTCCAACCAGGCAAACTGACACCAATTAATTCCATCTTAAATGATACCGAATTACAGATGGGTGTCCTGAGCTATTGAGTGCTGTGTGCCTTTACATTATTTACATTTGGAAGTTATTTGTCCTCATCTTGTCTGCTGTTAACACAACATTTCGGCTGATATACTCTTCAGCCTTCATCAGGTGTCTTGAAAAAATTTTGAACCTGAGTTCTCGTTCCTAAGGTATTTTTTCATGTTATTATTATTATTATTATTATTATTATTCAGGTCACTGCCTGGAATCGAACTCGGAATCTTGGGGTTAGTAGTCCATGCTCTTAGCCACTACACCATATGTACATAATTCCTCATCTCTTAAATACAGAGTGTCTTTGTCTGGGATTTGTCAATGGAGCTGAAACCTTTGATACTTCAACTCATAGACCATTACTTTGCAAGTGTCTTCAGCTATGAGCCTCCATGAAGTATCATTAGTCCATGTTTGCTACTTGTTTTAAATTCTTGTTGTTTGTAAACTAAGGAAACAACTGGAGAAAGTTTATATCATTGATCTTAAATTTCAATCACAGGCGATAAAGTAGACACAGCTGGACTTACCTTCACACCCTAACATCACAAACGTCTTTCAGCTAATTTCCTAGATTTTAATTCACAGATTGATTGTATAATACAACTGCTAATACCCAATTCATCACTGTCTTTGTCTCATTCCTCTATATTTAATTTAATTCTCTTACTGTATTCGACTCCATCAATATCTCTTAACATTTCATATTTTCTTTGCAACTCATATTTTTCTTTATCATCCCTTAAACAAAAAAGCGTTTAAAAACTCCATCGAAAAATTAATTTTAAATTCTTTTTACATATTCCAAAATTAATGGCAATAAATAAAATTTAATAAACAAACCATTCACTTTTTTTCTTTTGAATTTAGATTTCCTTAGCTCTTAAAAGTTCATCAGGCTGACACTGTGGAACAATTCATTTCTGATAGGGAATTAACTTGTTTGTTCTTTTTTTGTTTGTTTTCTGTTTTTTGTATGTCACAGATTATCAGAAAGGTACATTAATGTTACAAAGTGGTGAATAGAAATTAAATGAAAAATCATTTCCATAAACAAAGAGAAAAGAACCAACAATTTTTAATAATTTAATCACCATTTTCTTCAATTTCATTTTTCTCATTTTTTAAAACATTTTATCATTATTATTATTATTATTATTATTATTATTATTATTATTATTATTATTATTATTATCATCGACTTCATCAATATTATTAAGCATCAGTCACTCGGAGCTATGGCATGACAAGATAACTCATACATCTAAAAGTGTTTTTTTAGAAAATAAAAATTTTGTAAAAAAGTGTAAATATCAATGAATAACAACAAAAGTTGCATGAGAAGCCATTATCCAAAGTTGTCTTTGAGAAGAACTATTTAATTTCATTTGAGAAGGCAGCCTAATGATAATTTCCATGCTATTTTCCAGTTTAAAACATACTTGCAACACCTAAAAATGTCGTAATACTATAAAGAACTTCCTCTATTATTGTGTTCATAAAAATTGAACACTTCCTCTATGTTTTGGCATTTCCATCACCTCTATTTGCTGGGCGGTTCTCTCCGATGCTCTTATCATAATGTTTATGATTACTTCTACAAAGTATTTCATTTCAGATCAGTAAGTTTTATTAGATATTACTGCTCATACAACATAGCTAATAATCAAAAAATTACTTGCCTCTCTTTCTATCCAGTTTGTTCGTTTCATTTATTGCTTGGAAATCCAATTTGATATTTGAGAAGTTAGTGAAAATAGGAAGTCCAAATTAAGAATAACAACAAAAAAAAAATGATGTTTTTTTTGTTTTGTTTTTTCGTTTTTGTTTTTTTTGCCTTGATATCAGAAATTTTGCTTTTTAGTAAATTACTCAGCAATCTATAATCAAATATAAAACTGAAATCCATTCTATGAAAAATGAAATGCAATAGGAATTTGGGTTGTATGTGGAAGAAACTCAAACCAATTGCAATGGAAATACATACACACAGACACACACAGAGACAGACACACCCGCACGCACACACACAAACATATTTACATTGTAATAAAATTTATTTCAATAATCTATATCTATAATATTAATAGTGTACACAAACACTGACAGCTCCTTGATAAACAATCTCCCTTCTGCTAGCAACTAATAACAGTCTTCTCCAGAGCTTTCTCTTTTCATAGGGATCTAACCTATCCTTGTCCACAAAAAACATATTTTAATTTATCCAATTTATGAAACTAAGAATATTCTCTGACCTACCAACCATCAACCCTACCCCAAACATCCCAAAGACAATGGAAAGAACCATAAGCAAGAACTTCTATCAATTTAGGTTTCTTCCTCTTCTTATTGACACCAGAAAAGCTTCCAAAAGGCCATAACTGTTGAAGATTTATTCTTCTCCAGCACACATGAATAATTTCTTGCCTAAAGAACATTGGTAAAATGCTGCTTCTTAGGACCCTATTAGCTATGAAACCCTTCTAGCTAAGTTGCTCACCTATGAGTTTCTCTACATCTCAATAGTAGGATTGGACTATTCTCTCAGACGAATCTACTTCGATATACACATTCTAATATTCTTTTATCTCTTTTAGACCATTTTCTGCATATTAATGGCAAAACTTGTAATTTCCAGCAACACTAATCAATGATATTTAGAAGATATCACTTTTAAGGACCCCTTTATTATGTGCATACACACTTGTTCTACAGTGAGCTGCTTTCATGAACAGAGACTTTGAAAGAAATCGTCCCCTTTACCACAGAATATAATAACTTATTCTTACACAAGTGTAACACATATCAACAAATGCTGCTCTACATCTTTGTTTCACATGCTTAGTATTCAATTAAACCTCCAATTTCCCTGCAAATACTAATCTCTTTTATGACATGTTATGCTTGTCTTGCATCTAAAATTACATCTCAGACAACAGAAATCGTTTTAAGGCCCATAAAATAACTCAGCTCTGATTTGTTGTAGAATCTCCGCAAGCAAGACTCACATTTGAGTTCTGCTTCCATATCTGGGTTGCTACTACTGAAATGCACAGACATTCTAGTCTACATCAAAAAACAAACCATCCAAATGATTGGTAAAGATTTGCTCAACAACAAGCTGAAATCAATAGCTCACAAATGCTACCCTCTTTATTCTGTCTTCCCTTCCTGCTGAGACTACAACTACCTCTGCTTCTATGAGTGAGGTGCACCCATTCCAAACCACTTCCCCTAATCTTATCGTCCATTATTTGTTTCCAATTCATGTTGACTCCTCAGATAGGTCTAAAGGTCGAATTCAACTGCTACAGTCTCACTTGTGTGTGTGTGTGTGTGTGTGGTGAGAGAGTTTAGGAATGTCAAAGATGATTTCCTTCATCTCCTTCCTTTTAACAAACCAAATGTTCTTTCTTGGAAGGTGCTATGGTGTTATGTTAGCCTGAGGTGTTGCTGCTCGCTAGAAGTGTCATAAGATTTTCTTTGCACACCTCTCTCTCGTATTCAAATTTTGAAAGGCAATCTCTGGCTGAACATAATTTGTTATAAAGTTTTCTCCTAAACTGAAATCAATTGCTGCATAGCTCAGAACAAAGTAAAAATGAAAAAAAAAAAGAAAAAAAAGTCATAGACTTAGAGAACTTTTTAGTCTAAGCTTCCTTATTTCTTTGACTATATTCATATCAATCTTTTTGTCAATTTTTTTATTCCTTTCAATATTTTATGTTGAACTTAGAAGTGAACCAATTCCTACACATACAAACACATATACAAATACACAGAACATACATTACAATATTGTAAGGTAGGTACTAACTCTACAATTACAACAAATGTGGTTCACAATTTGGTTTTTTGTCAAAATTCTCAGTATTTTATTTCGGTTACACAAAACCTTAGAAAAAATTTTTTAATTAAAAAAAAATAGAAAACCTTTATGTTTTCCACTTTGCCTACTCTTGAAGTCAATTAAGATAACTTGTAATTAACATTTGTGAAAATAATTAGCCAACCAGAAAATACTCATTTGTTGGTCAAAGGCTTATCAGTTTTCAATACAGAATCAACTCAAGTCCTTTCACTTCCTTGTTTTTGATTCCATTGAGTGTAATTATACAAACATCCCCCTAAGATAAATAAGTCAATTTATATCACCTCTTTATATCATTCTTCCTTACAAACTATGCCTTCTGAATTCCCCCCCCCACACACACACACACACACAACCAAAAATTTTATTTTATGTGTGTATATTTGATCTGATACAAAAAGCAATGCTTTTAAGATAAAACTTTTCTTATACACTGCAAACCAAAAATAGAATTCAAAAGAACTTGTCTCTTTCTTTCTCTGGCTATTTCTATATCTAATGGAACTGTTCTTGTCACAAGACTCCTGAATGTGTCTCTAACTCACTTAACAAAGAATACAAACCATTTCAATGCATTATTACAAAAGACTTAAATTTTTTAATGGGTCAAATGTTTGTCATCCCCAAATTCTCTACTTAATATTAACATCAACATTAGACAAAATTATTTGTTTTGCATTTCAATTCTTTTCTTTTTTTTTCTTAGTTTATTTTCTATTTGTTATTAATTCCTTCTGTTTTCTTTTTATTTTATTCTCTTTTGTTGTTTTGCTTCTTTTTCAGTCAAGAATTTTCTGACACTTGTTTTAGAAATTTTTCAAACCTTATACCATTGTACACACAATGCCCTTTGCATGCCTGAATGACCGAACGATAATGTGTTCCTAATTCTAAGATACAACAGTACAAAGTATTGGGATGGTGTTGTTAGTCTCAAAGGGGGATAATTCTTTCAAGCAAGTTATATTTTTAATACCAGAATGAGCTTACAAAGAAATACAATTTGTTACGATTGATCTTTTGCTTGTGGTCAGTCTGTCAATGCTGGAAAGCCTATACAAATGAAATGGTTCTAATGTAGAAGAAAATCTGAAAATTCTAAATGTTATCCACCATTAAAAGAAAATGAATGCAATAGCTGTCATTTTGATATACACATCACACAACATTTACTGGCAAACTAAAACCTTATCAAAAACTGAATATGTTTGCTTTAATGAAATAAACTTACTGAAAACACGATATTTCCTTGTATAGCATGGATATTCTGTAGCCCTGTCGTTAACAGTTACTACGAGGTCATTATGGAATATGTACTGCTTAAATCATCAATTCAATTTTTGCTTTAATTATTATTGACTTAATAATGCTTCTTCAATAAGAAAACTTTATGAAGGATACACCTAGCGTATAAAAGTAACGTATTGTTGTAAATTTGCCACAGAGTAACCAGATTAGTCTACTTCCAATAGTGTTATTTTTTTATTAATGGTTTTTGGTTGCTATGCTGGCAAAGAATTTATAGTTTATTTATACATAATAACTGCAGCCAATATAACCAAACCTGAGAGAATTATACAAATTGGTGGTGGTGGTGGTAGTGGGGGTGAAATGGTGTGGGATATTGATGGCAGATTAAATATGAGCAGGTTCCTTCACCTAAAACCATTGTGTGTGTGTGTGTGTGTTATGTAAGAGAATTATCTCTATTAAGTCATCTCTCATAAATATTATTATAGTCATGCCACCACTACAGTCTTGTTTTGTTGGTTTCAGTTTAATTGTTTCTGAAATACATCCACCATAATATGTGAGGTTCTCAAAACTTAACCCCATCTTCCATAACTTTTGTTTCCATCAATTCAATGAAATGGAGCATTCATCATTTATAGAATAACCCCACTGTTTACAGTCGTGTGTTACACCTCCTCATTGTACTTATTTATTAGTTGGATATTCCAAGTCATTGTGAAGGTGGATGGCTCAGTGCTTAGAGTATTAGGCTCACAGCCATGAGGTAGTGAATTCGATCTCCAGACTGTGCTGTGTGTTTTGTTCTTGAGCAAGACACTTTATTTCACATTGCTGCAGTTCACTCAGTTGTACAAATGATTTGTAGAAAGGCTGATACAGCTAGTGCCAAGCTGTATCAGCCTTTGCCTTTCTCTTGGATTACATCGGTAGTGTAGAGAGGGAAGACTTTTATGCATGAGTGACTGTTTATGTATGTATTTATCTATCTACTGGTTTGTCTGTCTCTCTCTCTCTCCATGTATGTATGTACAACAGACCAATAGATAGATAGAGAGACAGACAGACAGAGACACAGACAAATACCGTTCAAGCGTGGTTGATGCCAGTGCCACCTGACTGGCCCTTGTGCTGGTGGCACAAAAAAAGCATCCACTACACTCTTGGAATGGTTGGCATTAGGAAGGGCATCCAGCTGTAGAAACCTTGCCAGATCAGTTTGGTGCCTGGTACAGCCTCCTGGCTTGCCAGACCCCAGTCAAACCATCCAACCCATGCCAGCAAGGAAGGCAGACGTTAAACGATGACAATGACAATGCTGATGATGATGATGAAACATCATTTAACTTCAAATTCATCAATTAATTCATCTCTAGGAATATTCAGAGGTCTTAATGACAGAGAAGGGGATTTGAACCCCTTGACCTATTGTTTTATGCAATCTATAATGAACAACACATCTCATTTCAGTTTATATACCCTCAGATCCATCTTGATGACAGGAGGTGCTCCTGAGAATTTATTGTAACATTCATACTATTAAGCATTTAAATGACCTCTATCTTTTTATTAGTTTTGAAATCTTTGACTGTTGAGAAATTTAACCTCACTACTACAGCCTAACAGAAATATATCTGCTATACAGTACCCCAATTTTATACTGGAGTGAGCAGTACTTCATCGTGGTACCTATTTATTGTAATAGAAAATAAATCTGTTGTACATTAGACCCAATTTTATCCTGAAAGGTGTACTTCATTATAAGATCTATATATACTGTGATAGAAAATATATCACTGAAATGTAAAGATGTTACTTTGAAGACACTTTAGCCTTTGCAATGGAATATAGACTGCTGCAGGCTTAAGAAGAATTAGTTGCTTTTCGTTCATTGTATGGCACCTTGGCCAAGAATTTTTTTTGTTTTAATCATAGCTGACCTTTGGTTACCAAAGCTTTCTGAGTGAAATTTAGTGCACAGAAATTGTGTGAGGGTCATTATATAACAGAAAAAATGCAAGAAACATGACATAGAATTCTTCAGATAAATATATAAATGAATAAAAGACTATTTTGTCACACACTGACATTTATTAAGACAAATTACTTTCTGTTGATGGAGTTTCTTCTCAATCATCATTAGAGCACAGTGTTGTTTAACTTGATAAAATGGTTGACATACAGTGCTGATTGCTAATCTTGATTAGTAATGGAAGCAATATTAGTATCAAACAGCAATCTTTATATCCTACTTAATGTGGATGTATTATTAAAACACTGAATACAGCGGTATTTGCCTTGAGAGGTCCTCTCATATAGATGTATGATGCTAAGAGTGCAGACATATATCGTAGCAGATGAGAACCTTCTGGAATAAACACCAACTCTACCAGTTCCTATGATTTCCACATACTGTATTTCCTCAGTGACAGGCATCTGGTTGCTGCATATCAGCTAAATCTTTTCTGCCAATGATATGTAGCATCACAGTGAGTTTTCAGTCACTGATGTCACAAATTGCCAGCTGTTAACAAAAATATTTAGTTAATAGCCTAATTAGGTAAATTAATGAAATTTGAGGAGATTGAAATAAATAGTTGGAAAATTTACAAAACGAGTCATGCTTTCCTAATGCCAACCACTTTACAGCATGGATTGGGTACTTTGTACGTGACACCAGAAGTAGTGAGGTCACCAAATAATTTACAAGATAAGATCCCTCAGCTGAAGGAGGGAGTTGTATTGAGGAAGGTGGCTCTGTGTTAGATGAAAGGAGTATGAGATGAGGGAATGAGACAAAAGGGAGAAGCTAAGACTTTTGCAGGGTTTCACATTGTAAATGAGGGATGAATTAATGATTCCGGGTAATATAACTAAAGGCCAGTAAGGTGAATATTATTGTTGTGTGATATTAACATCTGCTTTGGACAAAATGATAACGGACTGAGATACCCGACACCTTGCTGTACTCAAGAAGATCCATACCTCACAGCAGTAATGTTGAGGCTGCTCCCCTACATGAAGAGAGTTGGCCTGAAAGAGTCCTGTGTGAGTGTCATGTAAAAAGCATTTGTGGCAGTGCCATATGAAAGCACTCGTGTGGTGCCATGTAAAAGCCCCCAGCACACTCTCTAACACAGTTGGTGTTAGGAAGTGCATCCAGCCATAGAAACCATGCCAAATCAGAACCTGGAGCCTGGTGCAGCTCTCTGCTTTGCCAACTCTGGTCAGACAATCCAATCCATGCCAACATGGAAAACAGACATTAAATGATGACGATGATGATGATGATGATTAAAAAAACTAAGTTTCATTGGGTTGAGTTTGGAAATGGATGATGCTATGTAGTTCTGAGGGTTAGTAATTTTTTAATGTTTGATGGAAAGAAATGAAGAGAACTGAATGAATGCCATGTTTTCATGGAAAAAAAATGGTTGAACTAAATATCTGAAATGAGGTCATCAAAATTGAACAGAGAATTTTAAATGAAATAAAAAAAGACCAACCAGAAACAAGCAATTTCACGAAGTTTTACTAAAACACACAACATCAGTTGCTTTTTGTGTATTTTTTTTTTACATTGATTTAATGTAAGATAGTTGTTATAACCCTCAAGTGGCTTGAGTGACTCACATTCACAGTGTGTGCACATGTGAGAGCGAGAGAGAGAGAGAGAGAGAGCATGTGTGTGGGAACATGGTTCTCATAATGTCTGCTAACGCTTGCGCAGAGTTAAATTTTATGTTTTACTTTTTAAATGTAAATAATGTTTTACGTCTGCTATTTCTGCCAAAACAATGGCAATATCGAATTAACCAGGGAAAACAAAGATGTTGAAACATCAGGTTCAAAGTTCACAAGATTCTGGCAGATTTATCAGACTCTGCCAATGAATTGAATAAAATTCTAGATATTTCTAATTTTGCCCAAATATGTCAAAACTAATCATCACCACTAATTTCACACCAGGAATTAAATCATTTAAACATATAATACATGTTGTTAGGAATAAGTTCAGTTGTAATAAAGCATCTAAGGATAGAAATAATCATGTCATATGTTTTAATTTGTAGGGATTTTACATTTTTTTTTTTTGTAGTTTATTACCTTAATTATTTCATTTAATATGTGTGAGTGAGAGAGAGAGAGAGAGAGAGAGAGAGAGAGAGAGAGTTGATTGTCATCTTGATTTTCTGATTCAGCAAATAAAGTGAGTTCACAGCTGTAACCTACACCAGCATCACACAACCAGCCCACTCATAAGTCCTTTGGATGGTAGGGCGACATGCCGTGCTTGAGGAGACCTATTGGGTCAAGTTCATCAACATCAATATCAAAATCAAATCAAATCAAATTAGAATCAAATGGAAATTGTAGCTGTGACCCGTGTGCCGGTGGCACATAAAAAGCACCATCCAAACATGGCCGATGCCAGTGCCACCTTGACTGGCTTCTGTGGCGGTGGCACGTAAAAGGTACCATCCAATTGTGGTCAATGCCAGCCCCCTCTGGCCCCTGTGCCAGTGGCACATAAAAAGCACCCACTACACTCTCGGAGTGGTTGGCATTAGGAAGGGCATCCAGCTGTAGAAACACAGCCAGATCAGATTGGGGCCTCAGCAACAATTGAACCCAGAACGTAAAGACGGACAGAATGCCACTAATCATTTTATCCACTAATGATTCTGGCAGCTGACCACCTTAAAACAGTTAGGATATTAAGGCTGGAGGCAGCTGACTTAAATACAAAAGGGTTAACAACTACACTGGTCTATCATAACTCCTCTCTTTCTTATTCTTATTGTTCATCTAGTTGCTGTTTGTCTTCTCCATCTCCCCCATCACAGCCATTTGGTTATTTACTCAAGTTTAGATTTAAAGTTGTTAATAGAATAGGCATTCAATGTTTCCCTCTGAGTATTTTGCTTCAACAATTTACTTGTCACTTCCTCATTACTTGCAAAACCGTTTTCTGCAGCAATCAATTCCAGTTAGCCAATAGTTACCATTGTCCTTGATCACAACAATAAAAATAAAGCAGCAAAGTGTTTTTGCATGGTTCTGTAGAAATGAATACACAGAAGACAATTAATTGAAGCTTGGCTGTATCTGTTTGCATTAAACACTGCCAGACTGTTAGGATGTCAGTTAATGGCATCTTTATTCTGCGGTTGTAGGAAGTTCTGTGGGATGCAAATCCCCCTGTTTTATTTAAACATTATATATATATATATATCTATATATATATATATATATAT
>NC_068992.1:2648451-2650201 GCF_001194135.2 Octopus bimaculoides
TATATATATATATATATATATATATATATATATATACACATATATATATACATATATGTTGATATATGCTTGTCTGTGTGTGTCTATATATATACATATATATATGTGTGTGTGTGTGTGTGTGTGTATGTATATATATATACATATATATGCATGTGTGTGTATGTATATATATACAAACACACACACACCACACATGTATAGATAGAATGATGATAATCCTGATGATGATGATGAGGAGGAGGAGGGGTATTTATTGCAGTAGCAGCAGCAGCAGCAGGTGGGACAACAGGGACAGCAGTAGCAGCAGCAGATGGGCCAGGTGTGACAGCAGTAGAAGGAGCAGGAAGAGGATGATCTTATCATCATTTAAGGTCCATGGGTTGGACAGTTTGACCGGGTCTGGCAGATCTAAGGACTGCATCATACTCCAGAATCTACTTTGATACAGTTTCTCATCTCCAAGGGGAGATAAGCCACAGCGTTTAGGTAGGGTTGAAGAGTGGAAGTAGAGAGTGGTGGATAAGCGGTGGGGAATGACTAGTGATGCTGGAGTTGGAGGAGGGAGTAGACAGAAACAGAAGAGAGAAAGGAAGAGGAACAGGAATGTAAGGATGATACATTTGACTGAGGGTGGGGGAGGATGACGGAGAGAAAGAGAGAGAGATGATATGTAGTTAGGTAAGATGCAGAAGAAGGGTGGGGGAGAGAGGAAAGTATAGTGCATGAAGAGAGCTATTATGGTGGTTTAGTGAATGGGCTGATCAATGTAACATGCGAGTGGAGAGGACTTTATTAGCCCTTCAGTATTCCGATTATTGTCAAATGTAATGCTTATTTATTCGCATTGTTTTCAATTAATCATGCATTATCTCATAGTTTTGATATCTTAATGATGGTATTGTTTATTTTAGAGTGACTTTATAGGATAAGGTAGGTGTGAGAGGCTGGACCTGGTCAGTTGGACATAAAATGGACAAAATATTTGGGCCAGATATGGCTGGATTAAATGCTAAAAAGTTAATAGATAAAGAGTGACCAACAAGTGAAATGGTTCTGGGTAGCAAGGAAAATAGTGTTATGAAGGGAGAGCTGCAATGAGAGAGATGATAGGAAGAGATGAGGTCATGTGAGGCAGGGTTTCGGCAAAGGGCCTATTTATATATTTTTATATACACACAGCACTTCCAGAACTCAGTTTTGTGAAGATGGAAGGGTCTTCTCTAGAACCACATCTTACCAGTCATCTCAGTCCTTTGTCATCTCCTCCAGGGGGCTCAGTGTCCTGAAGTCAGCCATCTCCACCTTGTCTCTTATCTTCCTGAGTTTCTCTCTTCTACAAGCTCCGTTCGCATTCAGTGATCGTCACATCTTTGTACAACCGTCTTCATCTATAATCACCGCATATTCATACCAGCACAGTCTACATTCTTGCACACTACAGGATAAATTCTTCACTGAAATCATTCTAGATTCCCACTTTATTTACAGCATTTTTTGTACATGGTTTATACAGCACTCACAGGCCATTTGTCAATGTCTAATTTCCTTAGTGACCATCAGATTACAGTACATGGTACCCTGTCAAACGCCTTCTCCAGGTCAATGAATGCCAGGAATAATGGCTTACTCTTAGCCAAGTATTTCTTCTGCAGTTGTCTAACTGGAGAGATTGCATTCTTGATACTTCTTCCTGGCAAGAAGCCAAACTGCATCTCGTCTAAGTTTACCTTGTCATGAATCAAAGATA
>NC_068992.1:2650211-2651900 GCF_001194135.2 Octopus bimaculoides
ATATACAAACACACCACATATTTATGTATGTGTGTGTGTGCATACAAACAAATAGATAGATGTCTGTCTCTCTTTATATATACATATATATATATATATATATATATATATATATACATAAATAGGCACAGGCGTGTCTGAGTGGTAAGAAGTTTATTTTTCAATCACATGGTTCTGGGTTCAGTCCCACTGTATGTCTTCTACGACAGCTTCAAGCCAACCAAAGCCTTGTAAGTGGAATTAGTGAATGGAAACCGAAAGAAGCCTGTCATATACATACGTATATGTGTGTGTGTGTGTTTGTCCTCCCACCATCCCTTCATAACCGGTGTTGGTGTATTTATGTCCCTGTAACTTAGTGGCTCAGCCAAAGAGATCGATAGAATAAGCACCAGGCTTACTAAGAAAGTATTTGGCTTGACTCATTCAACTAAAAACTCTTCAGAGCAGTGCCCCAGCAGGGCCACAGTCTAATGATGGAAAGAAGTAAAAGATGAAATATAAAAAGATGCTACATCTCTCCCTACCCATTGGTCTGTCTGTTTGTCCACCTGTCTGCCTGATTATTTGTTTTTCACAGGGTATTAACCTCTGCTCTGTGACTGTTATAACATGTTTATATCGTTTATTATTGGCCACTCTGAGATTACCTGGATGTTTTTGATTACATAATGCGTTTGATCATTTTGCAATGCCTTTGAGAATGCACTGCCAGAAATTGTATGCATATATCAGTTGTCTTTTCATGTATGCATACACACACACCTGTCTGTGTGTGTAGTGTGTGTGTGTTTGTAGTGTGTGTGTGTGTAGTGTGTGTGTATTGTGTGTGTGTGTTTAGTGTGTGTGTAGTGTGTGAAGTGTGTGTTTGTGTGTGTGTGTGTGAAGTGTGAGTTCGTGTGTGTGTTTATAGATATAGATATGTGTGTGGTGTGTCTGTGTGTATGTATACATATATATATATATATATAGAGAGAGAGAGAGAGAGAGAGAGACAGAGAGAGACAGAGACAGAGAGAGAGATCTATATAGATAGATTAATAGATAGATAGGCAGACAGGCAGACAGATAGATAGATATATAGATAAATAGATATGTGTGGGGGTGGGTGTATGCATGTATCGCTTTTTCCTTAACTGATGTTGGTCAAAAGCAGGACATACTCTTCACCAATGTCAGATCAGAAGGAATTTCCAGCCTTAAGTCTGTACATATCTCTACGAATATACGCATAAAAAATTTACCTTATTTGTTTCTAACACAATTTCTCATCGTGCAATTATATGAACATACACAAGCACACATACACATACACGTATGAACACATGCATTCTCTCTCTCCTCTCTGTCTGTCTGTCTGTCTCACCCTCTCTTTCTCTGGTATATATAATGTGCTGGAATCTATATGAAAATAGTTCTATCTTACCCACCAGGGTGAAGTAAAACATGGTTTTCTTCCTGTTCCACCTCCTTCATTCTTCCCCAGCCCTCACTCTCTCTCTTCTCGAAGACTGTGTATTTCGGGAACATTTTGGTGGAGTCTTATTTTTTTTATCTGATTATGAAGACATTATCCCTACCTCACCCTGCCACCAATATATCCTTTGGATGACGCTGAACAAGGGTAGTAGTAGTAGTAGTAGTAGTAGTCGTGGTGGTGGTGGTGGTGGTGGTGGGTGGGTGTTTGGG
>NC_068992.1:2652016-2662252 GCF_001194135.2 Octopus bimaculoides
TATGGCTAGTGGAATAACTACTTTGGATGCTATATCGGGACAAAATGCAAAAATGCAAAATATGAAAACCTTCAAGCCTCTCTTGAGGACAGTTATATCTGCTGGAAACACTGTTGTTGCTGTTGGCATTAAACCAGGTTAGAACCAGTGTGTACAGACTCGAGAAAACTGAAGCCTTTAACTGAAAATTACTGGATCTTTTCAACCATGACTTATTTCACTACAGCAGCAGCAGCAGCAACAACAACAACAACAATAATAATAATAATAATAATAATAATAATAAAGTGGTGGGTTGGTGGTGAAGGAAGATGGATATGGAGCCAATGGAATCTGTTTTCTTGTGTCAATATTAAACTAGAATAGTTTCTGTTGCTATGTCTTGAAAGAAGCCTCCTTACCATAATGTTTGAATTCTTGTCTTTTTCCAAAGTTTTTCGTCTTAATTTCACCATAAAAAAATATTTGTATTTTTATAATGTTTATCATTTAGTATATTGCATCATATTTACCATATTCTATAATGTAATTGTAAAATATTATTGTTAAATTGACAGAAATGTACATTGGGTTGTATGGGTAAGTTAAGTGAATGGAAGAGCTTAGAACGGAAATAAATATAAAAAAACTAGGAAGCTATTTTGAAGTCAGCACCACAAAACCATAATACATATCATGATCATTTAACGTCCGTGTTCCCTGCTGGCATGGGTTAGAGGGTTTGACAGGATCCACTGGCCATGGAACTCACACATTCAGGGAGTGTGGAGTCAGATACATATATATATGTATATATATATATATACGAAAAATAAGAAAATGGAAAGATATCAATTAATAAGTATATTTATTAACTGCTGTTTCCAACCTCTAATTGAGTTATATATATTATTCAGTTCACTGCTTGGAATCGAACTCAGAATCTTGGGGTTAGTAGTCCATGCTCTTAACCACTACGCCATATGCCCGTGGGCTAATGACCCCAAGATTCTGAGTTCGATTCCAGGCAGTGACCTGAATAATAATAATAATAATAATAATAATAATAATAACATCGAAAAATACCTTAGGAATGAGAACCCAGGTTCGAAATTTCCCCAAGACACCTGATGAAGGCTGGAGGGTATATCAGCTGAAACATTGTGTTAACAAGAAACAAGATGAGGACAAATATCCGTCAAATGTAAATAATGTCAATAATATACTAATTTATTTGTATGCCTTGTTTCTTACACACAACTCTTAGACACATTGGTTGAAGTTTCATAAAAACAAGAAATTCACTCGAGTAATCTGGTGACTGAGGCTCGTTCTCAATGACCAGTTTGGATCACACAGTGAGCTTGCTACTTTGGAAGCTGCTGGTTACTTGCTTTGGTTACAAATTTCAGTTGAAGTTAAATATTCCAATAAAATTTATGGGAGAGTTTTAACAGCTACTAACTTATGATTAACCTGAACGAATAGGTAATTGCCCTGTGGGTGGTAACCAAAATGACAGTTGAGGAGCTTTACACAGAGACACATTGCTTGAAGTTTCGTAAAAGTGAGAAATATACTTGGGTAAGCTGGCAATTGAGGTTTATTCTCAATGACCAGTTTGGATCACACGAACTTTGGAAGCTGCTGGCTGCTTGCTTTGGTTACAAATTTCAGTTTAATTTAAGAGAAGTTAATTGAAGTTAAACATTCCAATAAAGTTTATGGGAGGATTTTAACAGCTACTAACTTACAATTAACCTATAACAAATAGGTAATTGCCCTGTGTGCGGTAACCAACATGACAGTTGAATTTTCTTGTTAGGGAGTACAGTAGGCTATTTGCAATATGCGGAGCCAAAATTATGGAGTGGTATAAATGGCTAAAAGCTTAGAATTAGTTTCCAAAGAGCTGTATTGGCAACAGAAGCTTTCCAGTTCAGTTTTCTAGGAAGCTGGTATTATTGTAGTACTAAACTTCTACATTTCTGTGATTTCAATTTGCAGATCTTTATAGTGAGAAAGCTATTTGTATTCCTTTCTTGAGACATATTATTATTATTATTTTTATTATTATTATTATTATTATTGAAGGTGGCAAGTCGGCAGAATCATTTGCACCCTGGGAGAAATGCTTAGTGGAATTTCATTTCTCAGTACATCCTGAGTTCAAATTCCGCTGAGGTTGACTTTACTTTTCTCCCTTTCAGAGTCAATAAATTAAGTAGTAGTGTTAACAACAAGCAAGATGAGGACAAATATTCATCAAATGTAAATAATGTAAATAATTTCTCATCTCTTAAATATAGAACTGTAATTAGTCAGCTAATGTGTGGCATGAACATTTGATCACAATAAAACAAATCCTTTCTGCAGGTTGTTTGGCAAAAGATGAACACTCACACATCTTCTTTGATGGGGAGAGTCCATCATCATCATCATCATCATCATTATTATTATTATTGTTATTATTTCTATTATTATTATTGACTCACGTGTTGTGAAAGCAACTTTTTGATCTTCCCTTCAAAGCACATTCTATTTCAGGCACCACCAATTGAAATTTTTTTTGTTGCACTCAATACCCAGCATGAAAATGCACATCATGAAATTACGCATCAATTTGCAAGGGTCTCTTGTTAGCTAGTATTGTAAGGGTTAGGAATAGAGTATTATAGGGGTTCCCAGGTTACAGTCCACCTCAGTCACTGGGCTATGAACCATTAACTGTTCCATGAAAAAGCTCCCACCACCTTCTCTAGAAGTTCTTTCAACCCTTTACTCGTTAGATAATGCAGATGAAGGTGGCGTATAGGATGACACTGTTATTCCTGCAAGAAAACACTTGATAGACGATAGGATTCAGCTCCGAGTGAAACAAGTTGTTGGTAGAAATGTTACGAAGGAAACAAGAGAAATAAAATATTGTAATAGCATTATGGTGGAGGAGCAGGGTGGTGAGGCAGGGGATGTAGTTGAGTTAATGGCAATAATGTAGGGATTTTTTTTTTGTTTTTGTATGGGTGTAATAATGGTTATGAACATGGTAATGGTGGCAGCGGTGGTGGTGGTGGTGGTGGGTTAAAACTGAAGAACGTTAGGGTTGAAATGAAATTCTATCAAACGATGGGTCAAGGTCTGCAGATGCTTGAAGGGTATAAGAACACATCAAAAGAGCTGAGGAGAGAGGTGGGGTAGAGGAGAGAGAGAGAGAGAGAGAGTGTGTGAGAGAGAGGAGGGCGGGTGGAAAGGAATAGTTAGATGGGTAGAAGTGGGAGGAGTAAAGGTGAAGAGGTAGGTTGTGTAGAAACAAACAGAAACTTGGAATTTATAAAAAAAAAAAAAATATTTAAAGTTTCAAATTCCATGAAATTGTGGTTAGAAATGAAACCCAATAATTCTTTGAGAGAGAACTAATCAGGTTATTATTGTCTGCAAGGTTGAAATGAAATTATAGTGGCACCAACAAAAAAAGAATTAAATAATTTGTATTCATTTATTTAGCTTAGTTTTATGAAATTGTATGAAAATGTATAAAATTGTTATACATTGATATGAAGTAAATCGTGAGAAATGATGAGGGGTTAAGCATTGAGACTGGCGTGTGCGTGTGTGTTTTTGTGAGTGTGTGTGTTTTTGTGAGTGTGTGTGTATTTTTGTGAGTGTGTGTGTGTTTTTGTGAGTGTGTGTGTGTGTGTTTTAGTGAGTGTGTGTGTGTTTTTTTGTGAGTTTCTGCGTGTGTGTGTTTGTGTGAGTCTGTGTTTGTGTGTGAGTGTGTTTGTGTGTGTGTTTTCGCATGTGTGTGTGAGTCTTTCTCTGTGTTTGTTTTTGGGTGTGTGTGTGTTTGTGAATCTGTGTATGGTATGTGTGTGTGTGTTTGTGTGTGTGTGTGTGTGTATGCTGGTGAGGGATGGGGTGGAATGGGGGTTCAGTAGGGATCAGAGAGGTGGAAGGGCGTTATGAAATGGGGGAACCTGTAGGGGCCTAAAAGTAAATTAATTTTCTATGATTAATTCTTTAACCACTCGTTAGCCTTTTTTTGGAAAATGAGTAATAGCCAGAAAATAACTGGAACTTACCAAAATGTGTTTTGGGAGTGGGGTGGGGAATAGTGAACTGCAATCAGTATTAGGGAATCTACATGGTATCATATTTCAATCCCCTTATTCCAAGTACAAGTTTTGAATATTTTACCATTCCATACTTGATAAAATCACTTCCATTATTTGGTTTTGGCTACAGTGCCATCATTCATCTTCAGATACGTTGATAATTTATGCATTATCATTTGAAATACATTTGTTTTGTTTTTGTTATTTTGTTTTAGATGTAATGCTTATTGATGTGACGGCTATTGCAAATTTAGTTATAGAAGAAATGGTTTCCCGGCTGGGTGCTCTTCCTGCTGATACCAATTTAAACAAGAAGCTAGATCAGAACCTTAGAAGCAGAATTGGACACCTCGTGCACTGATGCAAAATGAAGGCTATGGTTAAAGACCAAAAAAAAATAGACAGATAAAGCTTCATTTGTAGGGAAGTTGAGAGGTTAGTGATAAAACTGAACTTAGCCTTTGAGTGAGAACGTCTGTAAGTGCTTTCTCTAGAAAGCACAAGTTCAATATCCAATATGTGATAGATTTTTCTTTTTCTTTTACCTGTTACATGAAACAAATATAGTCACATACCAAGTCAGGATTTCTCTGAATTACAATAAGAATATTCTTCAGAAATCTGTTGATACATAACTTCAATAGTGTTGAAATGAGAACAAAGATAGAAAAACTTGATTCTTCACTGTATCCAGTATTATGAATCTAATCCAAGAAGTTCAAATTTTCATTTTTTCCAGCCAGTGTCTAATGAAATAAAACCCAAAACGTAAGATTCTTGTATAAAATGGAATAATAATAATAATGATAAGATGCAAATAATAATAATAATAATAAGATGCAAATATCATATTGAAGATAATAATAATAATAATAAGATGCAAATATCATATTGAAAGATTTCAAACAAAAATCATGCCTCCTCATTGATATGACTGTCCCAATCGATATAAACGTATCTGTCAAGACCTACCAAAAACTGAGCAAATATAAAGATCTTGAAATAGAAATTGGCAAAATGTGGAACCTGAAGACTAAAACAGTACCTGTTGTCATAGGTGCCCTAGGAATGATAGCAAAAGGGGCTGATTGCTACCTAGCTTAGATACTAGGAAACACCAAAATGGCTGAAGTTCAAAAGATAGTGCTCATGGGAACTGCCCATATCCTACATAAAATACTATGTGACCTCAAATTTTAAAACAAACACATAATTTTCTTATGGTTTCTTAAACATTCTCTAGGACAACACTATGTACAAATCCAAATATATGGCACCCTAGGCATAACACCAGCATGAACTTCTAACTTGTTGTCTCTTGAGGTCTCTGGGTGAGACTTGGATCCAACTTGTACAAATGCAAAGCAAAAGTCAAACATAAAATAATAATAATAATAATAATAATAATAATAATAATAATAATAATAATAATCGTGAATTTTCTTTGGATAGACTTTTAATTTTTGGCAGCTGGTCCTTTACTGTTTTTAGTAAGTTGATGGGGAATTCTGGTGAATATTACAGCATTTCCTCAGTGTTCTAAGATTATCACCTGACATTTACAAGCAGTGCCATGCTTTTTGTTGTTTTTACTGAGAGAGAGAGAGAGAGAGAGAGAGAGAGAGAGAGAGAGAAAGAGAGTGCGTGCGTGTGAGAGAGAGAGAGATAAGTAGATTGTTGTCACCATAGTAACTAATGAAAAATTTCACTATATAAGTCTCCTATTTAAAAAAAGGTATGTGCATGATTAACAAATAATATTTTTACCTGCAGCATAGTAACAAGTAAAAAAATAATATTCTCTAAAATGGATCGATTTCAAATATTTCTACTTTTTATGTATAACTTACATCCTTGATGAGCGGATCTATGTATGTATTTAATTTCACAAACCCAACCAAGTTTCTTTTCCTTATTTGGCAAACCAACTGTGCAAAAATACTTTGTAAATCTCGCTTTAGGTTCATATTATAAGTAGGAGGTGCATGGCTCAGTGGTTAGAGCATCAGGTTCACAATCACGAGATAGTGAGTTCGATTTCTGGACCAGGCTGTGTGTTGTGTTCTTGAACAAGACACTTTACTTCAAGTTGCTCCACTTCACTCTGTAGAAATGAATTGTGACATCACTGGTGCCGAGCTGTATCAGTCTTTGCCTTTTCCTTGGACAACATCAGTGGCAGGGAGAGAGGAGGCTGGCATGCCAGGGCAACCGCTGGTCTTCCATAAATAACCTTGGCCAGAGAGGAACTTTCTAGCTGAAATCCCATGGTCATTCATGACCGAAGGGGGTCTTTACTTCTTTCTATAGCTCAAAATCCTCTAGAATTGATCCCTAATTTACCATCTTGCAATTTTGGGACACCATTTTTAATGTGACATGTTGATATATAACTGATTGCTTCAGGCTACTTAGAATTAACATTTACTTGTTATTTTACCATTCCTCAGCCTGATATCAAGTGGAATGGAATAAAAGAAAGATATAAAATAAAAAACAAATGTTTGATGAAAGACATCAGTAACAAATATGAAAGACCAAGTAAAATCATGGAAAGCTTTCCTTTCTGCTAGCTTTCCAAAAAATCTGTCTACAGACAGCTGTGGAAAAAGACTGGTAAATATTTCACCATTATCAGATATGAAAATGGAATCGGCAGAAAATTTGTCGAAGGACTTGGAATCCTTATTTAGCTAATGGAAATGTTTGAGATTCTGTATTGGAATTTCCCTGACTAGGGACATTGAAGAGAAATGGAGAAAGAGAATGTAGAATCTCTTTCTGTGAGTGTGGAACCATCTAAGGCTAGACTCACTCACCGGTTTGTCCTTTACAGGATTTTTGTTGGTATTTCAATGATTTGAGGAATAATTCAAAACAAGGTGCAAGTTTGCGTAAAAATTAAAATGATGCAGATGTCAAATAAAGAGCCATTAATAGGGTTTGTATTTGACCCAGTTGATAAAACGTGTTTGGAAAATTTACCTTTTTGCTTTGGTAAAAGTAATCGATATTTAGCAACATTTGAGTGAATCTAAAACAAGAGAATGAAAGGGTTAATGTTGAGCAATGTTTTGTAAGAACAAGTAGCAAAGTAATGACAAAGAAAGTGGAAAATTAATTAGACCAAAACTAAATTAAAGGACACAGTTGATTTGCTTTCAGCTATTTCACTGAAATTGAAACCATTTTTTTTTCCTCAAAGCATTGAAAAAATGAAAGCTTTGGAATATAATTTCTCCTTTTAATTTCACTTAGCAGGGGTTTCTCACTCTTTATTTCTCATTCTCTCCCTCTCTCTCTCTCTCTCTTTCTCTCTTTGATCTTTCTTTATTTTCTGCCTGTTTTAGTTTTCTTTTCTATTTTGTGTTTATTTTTTCAAGCTTACTCTTGCCCTTAGCATTTTTACTTTAAATCTTTTGCCCTCACTCAACACACACACACACACACACACACACACGTGCACACACAGCCCACACACAACACACACACACACAAATCATTCCAATCACATGATCACACCGCTTACATACACACATGTATAATTCACACATATACACGCACACGCAAATACCACATATATGAACATATGCAGCCTCACACACACTCACACCCCACACATATCACACCCATATACATCACAAACACACACACATACATGCAACCATATATACACATACATACACAAACATTAGCAGTTTCTATATAAGGTTATTTCTGTAGGATATGTTAAGTTTGTTTGTTTGTTTTTTTTTCCTGATCAAAGCCATCTTTCTGTTGGAATCATTTCTCATTTATACTGTGACAACACAAACAGGTGAAACAAAATGTTGCAACACCCTACTGGGTTGTTGGATTTTTGAGTATACATCCGGATCTTTATTGCTTTTTTTTAGTGATTACTCTTGTAATGCCATCCACATCTCATATGGATTCAGGCAAAGTTGTGTGGCCTTTGATGGAGCAAGTGTCTTTTAGCGTACCTTCTGGCTAATCAATAATTTGTAAATAGATGCGGCAATAAGCTGGAAGAATTGTTGACACATTGGGAAAAATGCAGAGCAGTATTTCACCCATCTTTATGTCTAAGTTCAAACTCTGCTCAGATCAACTTTGCCTTGTATCTTTTCAGGGTCGATAAAATAAGTACCAAGTTCTTTTCAAGCACTGGGCCTCATGGAGGCAAAGTGGCTAAGTCCCTTTCGTGTGTTGAGCCTCATGGAGGCAATGACCAAGACCTTTGGCATTGTGTCATGCTTGAGAAGAAAACCCATGAAACCGAGCAAAATCACAGTCACTGGTGTCACATAAATGGCCCCCGTGCTGGTGGCATGTAAAAGCATCCATTACACTCTGAGTGGTTGGCATTAGGAAGGGCATCCAGCCATAGAAAACCATGCCAAATCAGGCTGGGGCCTGGTGCAGCCTTCCAGCATGCCAGTCCAGTCAAACCATCCAACCCATGCCAGCAAGGACAATGGATGTTAAAATGATGATAATGATGATGATCACTGGAATTGATGTAACTGACTCACCCCTTCCCTGAAATTGCTGGCCTTGTGCCAAAATTTGAAATCAATATTTTGTAATTAGAAGGTGGAAAGCTGGCAGAGTCGTTAGCATGCCAGGTGAAATACTTAGTGGTATTTCATCAGCCTTTGCGTTCTGAGTTCAAATTCCACCAAGGTCGACTTTGCCTTTCATCCTTGCAGAGTGGATAAAATAAATACCAGTTGAATACTGGGGTTGATGTAATTGACTTAACACTTCCCACAAAATTGCTGGCCTTGTGCCAAAATTTGGAACCAATATTTTATAAATGAAATTTATCAGACAGAAATTATGCAGAAGTCTGTCATATTCTGTTAACATCTATGAGAAAAATGGTGATTATATGTAAGATTTTTTTTTTTAAAGTTTAGAATATGATTTCATAGCATTGTTGATGCCTGAATTTCAGTGATGTAGGTTTGTCATTTAGTTGGAAATTAACCCTCTCTTTTTTAATGGAATTAATCCAAAAATAAATAAGGGAAATATATAAACATAATAAACAGCAGCCAGTAAAGTAATTAGTTTAGTTACTGATGAAAGAATATTAACGATGCTGTGTAGAGATTTATGATAGCTTCATAACATATATGTTGTTCTTCACAGACTGGGATCATAAACGGATAAATTATGATACTGCATGACTAGTTACAGTTTAAAATAATAAATACATTAAGATTTACTGTAATAATTCTCTTGCTGCAGGGTTTGTAGATAATTATTTATGCTGAGTTGTTGCCTAATTCACACTTGGTTGTACATTAGATTTTGTGTGTGTTGGTTGTTCCATGTTAATGGAGCTGAGCACATCACTGGCTACATGAAACCTGATGAAACCATCTGTTTGAAACTTGTTGACAGTTTTGGATTTTAACCTCCAAATCACTTTACAGAATCACTAAACAGATTTAAAATAAATATTTTACTTTATTTACTGAACACATACACACACAGGTAGACACAGACACACACACACACACACACACACACACACACAGGTAGACATAGATTTACACACACATTTGCAAACTTACATATGATTCAGCATATTCACGTCTCTGTTATTATGTTTCACTTGTTTCAATCATTTGATTGTGGCCATGCTGGAGCACCACCTTGAAGGGTTTTAGTTAAGCAAATCAACACCAGGACTTTTTTTCTTAAACCTAGTACTTATTTTATCAGTCTCATTTGTCGAACTGCTAGGCTACAGGGACATAAACACACCAACACTGGCTGACAAGCGGTGGCGGGGGACAAATACAGACACAAAGACACACTCACCCATAGATACATACATGCACATATACAACGGGCTTCTTTCAGTTTCCATTTACTAAATCCACTCACAAGGCTTTGGTTGATATAAGGCTATAGTAGACACTTGGCCAAGGCACCACACAATGGAGCTGAACCTTCAGCCATGTGGTTGGGAAGCGAGCTTCCTACCACAGTCACACCATGTAAACATTTGTATATGTTCATAGACTAACTTGCTTCGTTACCATCACCTCTGCCACCACCACCACCACCGCCACCGCCACCACCACCGCCACCACTGCCACCACCACCACCACCACCATCATCACCACAA
>NC_068992.1:2662923-2663802 GCF_001194135.2 Octopus bimaculoides
GGTGGTGGCGGTGGCGGTGGTGGTGGTGGTGCTGGATATGATGGGTATTGATTCGACTGACAAATTGAATTATGTTGAGTGTTTTAAAATCCTATTACCCTTAATGTGTTCCCATAAATAACGGCGTTGACAATTCCGGTTTGTTTACAGGCTTCCATAGATTTCCGACAACCGTTTCTTAAACATCTAATTTGAGAGAGGTTTTTTTCCTTGGGAGCCATTGACCACATCTTCTCAACAACAAAAATAATACACAAATGTGTGTTTGTGTGTGTGTGTGTGTGCGTGTGTATGTAATATAAATTCCAAATTTTGGCACAAGGCCAGCAATTTCACTGGTGCTTATTTAATCGACCCTGAGAGGATGAAAGGCAAAGTTGATCCTAGTAGGATTTGAACTCAGTACCTATAGATAGATGAAATGCCGCTAAGCATTTCATCCAGAAATGTTAGCGATTCTGTGCATGTAATATCCTTCCTGCTATGGCAACAAGGCCTAAAATTTGAGGGAAGGGGGATAGTCAATTATGTCAACCGTAGCACTTAACTTAAGTGCTTATTTTATTGAGCCAGAGACAATGAAAGGCTAAGTTGATCTTGGCGGAATTTGAACTCAGAGCATAAAGACAGATGAAATGTCATTAAGCGTTTTTGCCCAGCATGCTAACTAGTCTGCCAGCTCATTGCCTTGTGTATGTGTGGGGGGGTGAATGTGAGGGTAGGTGGGTGTTGGTGTGTGGATGGGTGTGTGAGGGTGCACGTGTGTGTGGGTGGGTGTATGCATGTGTGTATGTGGCTGTGTGGGGGGTGCATGTGCATGTGTGTGTATGGGTGTGGGTGTGTGGGGGAGTATGAGTGTGGGTGTGTGCATGTGTGTGT
>NC_068992.1:2663812-2669968 GCF_001194135.2 Octopus bimaculoides
GTGTCTGTGCATGGGTGTGTGTGTCTTATGTGCATACATGTGTATGCATGTGTGTATGTGGCTGTGTGGGGGGTGCATGTGCATGTGTGTGTATGGGTGTGGGTGTGTGGGGGAGTATGAGTGTGGGTGTGTGCATGTGTGTGTCTTATGTGTATATGTGTGTGTGTGTGTGTGTGTGTGTGTGTGTGTGTGCGCATAATATCAACAATTCATGTGACTCCCAGCATTTGCAGTCCTATTCAACCCATTTCAGTGATGGAAAAATGATTAAAATGAATGAGATAAAAAGAAAACAAAAAAAAGCTAAAACAAACAAAAAAAAATCTGGATATTCTTAAAAGAAAAGGAAACTGAATTGTTATGAACTTGTGATGACTCTGGGGATGATTTTTAGATTAGGAATTTGAATCACCACCACCACCGCTGCCGCCAATACCACCACCACAGCCATAGTGTTGCTGTTAGTATTGAAGGAAATAACAAGGAATTTCCAATTATTATAATGATGATAGAAATGATGAACTTGAATTCACTTTGAAGTTGGTGGTGGTGGTGGTGGTGTTTGTCGTCATCGTTGTCGAGGTGGTAGTGGTGGTGGTAGTTTTGATGGTGAGTGTGATGATGGCTGATTTCTTTTTTTAATAATGAAGAACTTCTTAAAAATAAGGATGAGTGTGAGCGAGAATGAACAAAGCAAGGTCATTTCAAATGTATGAAAGCAAAAAAGAGAATTTTTTAAATGGCACTCAAGAGTAGAGAGAGAGAGAAAGAGGGTAGCTGTTCAAATCACAATTGTGGTAGTTATCATTGTAACGCTCTTTGAAGTCTTCAAGCCATTTTGAAATCTTTCATGCTGATGAGGCAATCGTACAACTAAATGTCACTCATAGAACACCTTCCATTGCTGCTGCTGTAATCAAAGTCCCTTAATAACAAGATAATAGTTGGAGGCAATCTTTAAGTTACCATGATGAGGAAGATTTTAAAGTTTTTTCTTTTTTCCCCTTTGTGGTAAGTGGAACTTTAAAATGTCTGTTTGTGTTTACATAAGGGAGTTTTCACCAGTCGATCTGTTGTAATTATTAAAAGGTTATTAATTCATTCCGATAAACCCTCAAAGAAACATCTTGCGAAAGATGTCATCGAATGTTTTTGCTGTAGTTGTATAATGTATTTATGGAAAACACAATTATTCACAGCGAAGCCATTTCGGCAAAACATGAAAAACGAATCAGATGAACAATTCATTTATTTGTTTCATTGAGAGGAAATAGAACAATACTCATCTGCTTCTTCTACTGCTGTCCTCTATTTGTCCTCCACAGACATTTTACTTCACAACATTAGTCAAATAACCCATCGATATATACAATGAGGTGCTGAAAAGCTCCTAGCTTTAAGGGTATCGTGAAAGTACTGGCTGGAGGTACAACCTACTGAATTCTTTAACAGGGTTTAGAGAAACTGAAGGACCACTGTAATAGGTGTGTGAATCCGAGAGGGGAATATGCTAAATATAATCATAATTGACTGATCCTCCAGTATTTTCTTCTCCCCAAAGCCAGGAACTTTTCAGCACCCCCTAGTATATATATATGATGGACTCTCCCATCAATGACAACATATGAGTGTCCAGCTTTTTGCCAAATGACCAGCACAAATGTTTTGTTTATGGTGATCAAATGTCCATGCCTCACGTTAGCTCACTCCCTGCATCAAATCGATGTTGTGTGAACAGGTGCCCTGTGTGCCACACCTCAAGTGTTGAAGTGATCACAGAGCAGCACGGGATGAAGTACACAATGATCTCAAGTAGGTAACTTTACCTTTTTGCTTTACCTCTCCACAACCACTGATGTTCTCCAAGGGAAAGGCAAAGGGGCCGATACAGCTTGGCACGAGTGACGTCACAACTCATTTCTACAGCTGAGTTAACTGGAGCAATGTGAAATAAAGTGTCTTGCTCAAGAACACAGCACACAGCCCAGTCTGGGAATCGAACTCACTACCTCATGATTGTGAGCCTGACGCTCTTACCACTGAACCATGCTCCTTCACACATACATACATCTACATAAATGCATTGCATATGTACATAAGTGTGTGTAAATGAGAGAGGGGTGAGATGGCGAAGGAAAGAAAAGAAGGAGGAGAGGAGAAGAAGCATCGACAGTTAAAAGACATGCAAGAATCGGTAGAAGCATAAAAGAAGCAAGAGTGATGCATCTCTCATCCTAATGCTATTAACTTTGTGAAGAATACATCAGTCATGAATTGCTGATTGTATTAAGAGGATGTGTTTTCTGTTTGTTGTCATTTGTAAGTATTTAACAAGTGGGAGCAGATTAGAAAGGTGATACAATGAGAGAGAGAGAGAGAGAGAGAGAGAGAAAGAGAAAGAGAGAGAGAGAGAGAGTGACAGTGCACTGGAGGTGGGCGGAGATTTAGTGAGAAAGAGAGGGAGATCGTTAAGAAGGAAAAGACATAAATCAGAATATAAGTTTTCTGTTGATCAGTCTTCACCAAATTGCTATGCAATTCTTGGTAAGTGAATTGTACAACCAGTACATCAAACTGAAGAATTATTATGTTATTATCCAAACCTGGATACATGTACAGTGTATGTGTGTGTGCGTGTGTGTGTGTGTGTGTGTGTGTGTGTGTACACATATATGTATGTTTATATGCATGTATGTATGTTTTATAGGAAGCTTCTGATGGTTAAGCTTGGCCTTTTTTTCTGCATCTGTCTGCACAAGCAGAGTTTGTTTTGTGCCAAAGACTGACAGTTATCTGTATTTGTAAATTTCCCTTTTCCACATCCCCAATGTTATTCAACAGATCAAACGAGCTCTGTGAATTTTTCTGGACACTCTGGCTTCGAGGGTAAAAAGTTAGAAGTTGTGGCTACATTTTTCTTCCTTGGTAACACACTATCTAGATTTAATATACTTGATGAGGAAGTCAGTTATAGACCTTCTAAGTTCTGTGATGCATTTAGAAAGCTTGAATCAAAGCTCTGGTTACAATCAAACATCAAAGAATCAACAAAAGTTGAGATTTACGAAGCATGTGTCCAAACAGTGCTATTGTATGGATGCAAGACCTGGACAACTTATTGCAGACATATCCAAAGTCTTGGGTGATTCCTCTAATGATGCATAATGTCCTGAAGGTTTTATGGCAACTCATGTACTTGATAAGAGAGTACTGCAACTGGCAAAAAAGACAGGTATCATGTCTGTGATTATGAAACACCAACTTAGATGGTTTGGTCATCTTGTCCTAATTTAGAAGACACTTGCATACCAAAACAGGTGTTGTATGGTGACCTGGAGCAAGGAAAACATCTCCAGTGTAAGTTGCGCAAGTGTCTCAAAGACAATTTTAAAGACCCAATTAGAAAGATCAATATTCATACTAATACTTGGTAAGATCTTGCATCAGATAGGGAGTGACCAGTGCAGTGCAAAGACAATCCAATTCAACCACAAGTGTGGTAATGGAGGTGCCTCACCTTTGTTGATATAGTATCCAGTATGATCTCTTATGCACTTTATGTAGCAGAATGTGTGGGGCAACCAGTGGACTCACTCAGTGTTGTAGATCCCAGCATCAAGATGGTCAAGCTTTGCTGCTACTGAAGAACTGACTTGGGTATGACTTCTGAATTCCTTACAGATCATAGGAGCCATATGAGACTTCCTGATTAAACATACACACACATCTATATATGGATGCATATGTATGTGTACGTATGTATATATATCCGTCTGTGTGTGTGTGTATGCATGCAAGTCTATGTGTGTAAAAATATATATATATGTATGTATAAAGTTTTATCCATAACCATGAGCACATCAAAATATATTTTGTCAACTGTTCAAGGACCTAACAACAAACTTTTGTACTTGAAATTCAGCTCTGTTCATTGGGGACATTTCACATGACAGATTATTGCAGCAAGTTCAAGTAAATGGGACTAGATACAATACTGTCCAAAAAGAATGGTCCCATTAATCCTTTTGATGATAAGCCACACCATATTGTAACTCCTAGTAAATTAACATGACATTCCTCTGTAAAATATAGATTCTGAGGTATCCAGTAGGTGCAACTGTGGGTAGTTAACTAAGCCATTTAATTTAATTAAATATAGCCTCATCCCACCAAATAAACTTTATTGGAAAGTATGCTTCTTCTGTACAGCTTGTCAATTCCACTCACAAAACGCCACTCTTTAGTCTGGATTAAGTTCATTGAGAACATGGAGTATTCTTGGAATATAACTTTTCCAATAGAAACACTTCAAAATGTCATAGACGATTGACATTGAATTTCTTATGATTGATTCCTACTCAAATTATCTTGGACTCTGGTATTTCATTTCTGGTGGCCTTTCTTAGTTTAAAGGACTTTCTGATGCTTGTGGTCTTTCTAGCCATTTCTTTTGGACATGCAGAACAGTTCCATCTGCTTCAAATTTAACTCTAATTCGAGTGATGGTAAGTGGCAATGATCGTTCTGTTTGAAATTCTTGTGTAAACTGACTTTGCCCTTCGACTGAATTTCCAAACTTCCTGCAGCACATTCTGGGAAATTTTCATTAGTTCAAAGCTTAGTGTAACTCTCTTCATTAATTCTAATGGGTTGAACTTGGTAAATAAAGAACATTTATGCATCAATGCAGTATTGAGCACACACACATATATATATATATATATATATATATATATATATATATATATATATATATATATATATATATATATATATATATATAAACATATATTCGCCATGATAGATCGCTAGCCACTAAACCTTTTTTATTTTCTCTCCCTGTTTTTTTCTGTGTTCTTTTCTGTCGAAGAGCATAGGTTCGAAACGTAAAAGACTTTCTCACTTCCTGAGCATTAAACTAATACATTTGTTTGTTGTTTACACACCCATCTTCGTCTTTTGTTTTTTGTAAATTCACATTATGTGTGTGTGTGCTTGAAATGGGGAATATAGACAGCTGACAACTGATGAAGGGTCCTTTCTCTGTGTTTACCTGTCCTGTGTTCCATTTTTTCTCGTTGCTTACGTATTTCACTCATTTTTCCCTCGTTTGTTTATGTATTTCATGTTATTTGCACTGCTGGTGACGTCCTGTACTCATATATGCATGTATATATATGTATATATATATATATATATATATAATATTAAGATTTAGGTGAATAAGGCACTTAAATGGTAAGGCACCAGGTTGAGTCAAAATTAAAAATGCATACACAGCAACTACAGACAAATAATACAAATGTTGGTACGGAAGTAAAGACAGAAAGATATTCAGGCTGTGTATACAATTAATTGAACCCAACTGAGAATATTATCAGAAATGCACATTGTATTAAATGTACGCTCCATAATATACTTAGGAACAGACAAAGAGTAGTTTTCAAGGGAGGTGAACTGACACCTGTCCATCATTTATTATTTATATATGTGTATATGTATGTATGTATGTATGTATGTATGTATGTACTGGACAGATATATTATTTTTACACCTTTTTACCATAAGAGAGAATTTTTTTCTCCACTGTAACTGTGAGTCAATTTATCTTTAGAAGTTGAAGTATGTGACAAACATATTTTAACATACATGTATATAAATACATATACGTCTGTGTGTGTGTGTGTGTGTGTGTGTATGTGTGTATCTTTATGTATACAATTGTACATATATGTGCACATACGCACAAATGTAAACAGATATATACTAATGCGGCAAACAAAAGGTGGCATGATGTATTTGGTACAACCTACCAAGACCAATGTAGTGAGGCTGATGTAATTGAGTAAATCCTTGAAAGGAAGGAGGTGCTCCAGCATGGCTGCTGTCCAATATCTGAAATCAGTGAAAGCAATGATAAAAAAATGTAAAAAAGAATAGTCTCTGGGGTGGGTGAAGTAATGCATAATCATGAGCACAGAAGGATCAGTTAATTATGATTTTATTCAACATAATCCCTTCTCAAATTCACACACTTATTGCAGGGGTCCTTCAGTTTTTCTAAGCCCTGTAAAAGAACTCAGAAGGTCGGGATGCTAACCTGACTTTTGCAATACCCAGGAAGTTTTCAGCACCCACTTTATATACATGCATATA
>NC_068992.1:2670113-2671804 GCF_001194135.2 Octopus bimaculoides
TATGATTTCATTCAACATATTCCCCTCTCAGATTCACACACTTAGTACAGTGGTCCTTCAGTTTTTCTAAGCCCTATGAAAAGAACTCAGAAAGTTGGGCCTCCAAACAGGCCTTTCATGATACCCTTAAAGTCAGGAACTTTTCAGCATCCCTTCATATATGTGTGTGTGTGTGTGTGTGTGTGTGTGTGTTTGTGTGTGTTTGTGTGTGTGTGTGTGTGTGTGTGTGTGTATCAGAGTGTTTGACCACATAAACACATGTGTGCATGTATTCAACAATGCTCTTACTTTGCTAGCAAGGAATAACTGCAGTAATGTTTCAGTCTATTAAACAATAAAGTCTAGTTTCCCTTTACCTGGAAACAAAGATTACACATACTCTCCCTCTCTCTGCTCCCCAAACGTAAATTAACTGAAAGAGGAGTTCTCATTTCATGAAATTATCTCCCCTTTTCTTTAAGTGTCGCAAAATTTTGTTGTTAGGTTTTTGTTTCTTTCCGCTAAGTCTAACGGAATCTTCAATCATTTTAAGACTATTTTGACTATGGCATTCAGTACAACCCCCACTAGCACTTTTCTAAGATATTTTTATTGTTTTGGGAACGAAAAGTAATTAGAAATCACGTTTCCTCTGTATCTTCTTTGCTATCTATTTTCAATTAAAGAACTTCCATAATAGAAATTATTTTCATGTTTAATATTTATTTGGTGGAGGAGAAGAAAAGAACAAAAGCAGAAGAGATACGTGTGTACACAGGAAAAAAAAAAGAATTTTTATTAATATTTCATAGTTTTCATTTTTGTAAACAAATTTTGTACCAAAGTCTCCTTTAGATTCCATCAACAGTTCGCTAGCCATACTTTCTACTTACTTTCTACATAGCTCTGTAGCAAAGGAAACTCAATTATTTCTATGTTGATTAGGGTTCTTAGTACGTGTCATAGTATTTGAAACCATTTCATCCTGGAATGGTTTCTAGCATTAAAACTGTTTCCTTGGCAAAGACGCTCATATTCTGTAGACTGACATCATAACGGCTGAACCAATTGCCTGTTTCACATAAAGTTAGAGACTGATATCTTTATGTTTATCCACTTTAAATAAAATAAAATGAAAAAACAGCACTAAATAATATTTCAAGCATTCAGCTCTCTACCGTTGCTAATTTATTGTTTCTGTCTACGGTCTAAGTATGTCTTGATAGGAAGTTGTCATGATTCTGGCAGCAGAAGTATTAAAGAAATTTGATGAAGATAGGAAATATCTATTGACACACAGCAAAACTAATATGCACTGAATAACCTTAAGTTTTTATACTGATAAAGCCAAATGATACTAATTAATAAATGCGCTTCCGGCAAAGCCTACTTTTCTACATCTTTGATAAATAAATATCCACAGCTTTAAAATATTTTCATATGATTCACTTTTGTTCTTTGTCTGGGTTGCAGCTGTGCAGCCTGACACTATCTCATTGAACTATATTTAAGAATACTCATCACTTGAAAATTATTTCTCACATCAAACATAGCTAATCTTGGTGAGAGAGGCAGTATGTAGGTATGTAGGTATGTATGTATATACATATATATATATATATATATATATAGTAAATCCCCAAAAAGAATGACAACAAACACAAAAAATCAACAACGCGATGACGTGGTACATGTAAAGTATTAGCAGACGC
>NC_068992.1:2671928-2678343 GCF_001194135.2 Octopus bimaculoides
ATATATATATATATATATATATATATATATATACATATACACACACGCACACAGACACTGCAAGTGCAGAAATAGATTAATGTGCTTATGCAAATTTACAAATATATCAAATATTTGAGTGTGCTGTCTAGGAGTAAAACCTGCTGCTCAGTTTCAATATTGTTTTCAAATTTTGGCACAAAGCCAGAAATTTGGAGGAGGCAGTGCTCAACTGGTCCTTATTTTATCGACCTCAAAGGGAAGAAAGGTAAATTTGACCTCAGTGGAATTTGAACTCAGAATGTAAAGATGCACTAAATACTGCTGAGTATTTTGCACAGCATGCTAATGATTGCTACCAGCTCACCACCTTTGTCAATTACAAACATGGCATCAACCACATGGTTCCAGAGCTTTACATTAACTATCTGTAATTTGATAATAGATACTTTATGTCAACCTCAGCAGAATTTGAAACCAGAACTAAGCATTTTGCTCAGTATGCTAACCATTCTGCCACCGCGTCACCTTAAGATTTAAAACCAGACTGACTTAACTGGTCGATAGCTCACCTCTGCTCTATCAAGAATAACACAATACAATAGATTCTGTAGAAATGTAAACATTTCAGTTGACATCTCAGAACATTTGACAATATTCAATATTAAATATTTTTCTTTGACAGCATTATTTTTTCATAAATTCTTTGCACTTATTTTTCATACTTTAGCCCAGTGCCTCTCAGCCAGGGTCAATAAGGCCTTTGGGAGACCCTATGAGATTTTTGTTGTTAAGATTTATCAGCAATAAATTGGTTAAGCTTGCTTCCCAACCACATGGTTCTGGGTTCAGTCTTGTTACATAGCACCTTGGCCAAGTGTCTCGGGCTTCCCAAAGCTTTGTGAGAAACTGAAAGAAGCCTGCCGTGTGTGTGTGTGTGTGTGTGTGTGTGTGTGTGTGTGTGTGTGTGTGTGTGTGTGTGTGTGTGTGTGTGTGTGTGTGTGTGTGTGTGTGTGTGTGCTTGTGTCTGTGTTTGTTTCCCCATCATCGCTTGACAACTGGTGTTGATGTGTTTGCATCCCCGTAACTTAGCAATACAGAAAAAGGGACCGATAGAATAAGTATCAAGCTTAAAAAAAAAAAAGTACTGTGGTGAATTCATGTGACTAAAAAAAAAAAATTTTCAAAGTGGTGCCCCAGCATGGCCACAGTCTAATGGCTGAAACAAGTAAAAGATAGAAAATAAACGATAATTTTTTTCATACAATTCCTTAATGATATTTAATTATAAAAAGGTAATATAATTTCTTTTAAATACCAAGCAAAGTAGGGGCTAAAGGGGTCCATTAGTAATAAATGGTTGATGAACACTGAAATAAAGGATGGGAATTTTTTTTCATATACTTTCTTTAAAACTATTTTATCTCTGATAGATATTGACCTTGGAACTAATCAGGTTTAGACAAATATTAAAAGAATGTCATGAGTGCTTATTATATTAAGTGAAAAGTAACCTTTCTCTCCTTCTCCATGAAATGGCCATCAATCATTTTAACTATTCATTATATTCTAAAATATATCCAAAAATATATTCTGAAAATATTATCTTTTAAATTTTCTTTATTAGAAGGGTCAGTCTGATGTTGAAGTTGAGACATTGGCACTATGACTGCTTAGTGATTTTAATTGTTTTTTTTTTCTTTTTTAATATTGTAGAAATAATTATTTTAAGCAGAGTAAACATTAGTCTGATGACTTTTATTTAAAATAAATATTTGATTCTGTTGAAAAATTAATAAAATTATTGAAAATGGGTTAAATGCTTTGTGCTCTAACCATTGGTGCCTTACTATTTGGGTCTTGGAGATTGTTGAACAATTAAAAAGCCTCTTGTGTCAAATTTGTTTTCATCTCTTTGGATATAGAAAGACAATAACTTTAAAAAGGATGGTGTAAGAGAGACAGATAATAAGTGTGTGCATGTGTGTGAGTGCATGCGTGTGTGTGCACATGTGTGTATGTGTGTGTCATTCAACTGGTAACACCTTTTTCTCATCAAACCAGACAGATGACTCGTCTGTCGCAGGTAGTAATTTCCATAGACGAGGGAATTAAATCTGTCAATGTTAACCAATAAAATGCTGCAGTATTTGAGCTTACAGCAGTAAATTTATGCTACATGTGATCTCCTACATGGACTGCTTTAAAGGAAGGAAATACAAACTGAATTACGTACAATATTGGTATCAAATTTTGCCACAGGACCAGCAGGGAGAAAGTAAGTCGATTACATCAACCCCAGCATTCAACCGGTATTTATTTTATCGATCCCCAAAAGGAAGAAAGGTAAAGTTAGCCTCAGTGGAATTTGAACTCACAACATTCAGATGAGTTCAAATTCCACCAACGTTGACTTTGCCTTTCATCCTTTCAGGGTCAATAAATTAAGTACCAGTTGCATACTGGAGTCAATCTAATTGACTGACCCCCTCCCCCAAAACTTACAGCCTTGTGCCTAGAGTAGAAAAGAATATCAATCTATGTGTGTGTGTGTGTGTGTGTGTTGGATAATAAAACAAATGGTTTACACTTGGCAGCTTACTAGTAAAGCATAGGCACAAAGTCGGTTAAAAACCATGAAAAGTAAAAATCCATTAAATACCTACCTACGGCCATTTCAGAAAATATTAAGGGGCTGTAGGAATATCAAGGGGCTGTAGCACAAAAAAAAACAAAAAACAGCTGCACTATACATGGGGTATTGTCTCCATTAAAAATTCTCTTTTATATATATATATATATATATATACACACACACACACACACACACACACACACACACATATATGTGTGTGTGTGTGTCTTTGTATCAGTGTTTGTCCACAACCACTGCTTGACAACCAGTGTTAATGTGTTTACACCCCACCCCCATGACTTAGCAGTTTAGCATGCAAAAGAGAGATTGATAGAATAGGCAGCAGGCTTTAAAGTAATATAAGTACTAGCATCGATCCATTCGACTAAAAATTCTTCGAGGCAGTGCTCCAGTATGGCCGCAATCTAACGACTGAAACAAGGAAGAGATAAAACACAATAGATATAAGCAACTCCAGTCTGGTCAGTCCCATCCAAATATCTCCGCTTTCTCTTCTCCCCAAACCTTACCATTAACAATATTTTAATCACTGTATTAAGCCAACCAGTTTCCAAAATTTGATGGACCAATAAAAATAATAGACGCCGCTTCCCATCACTACACTAATGAGCAAAATCTCATTTTACCCTAAAATATAGAATTTTTAATCTGCTTAGATGAAATATTTTCTTTCTTTTATATATATATATATATGTATATATTTTCTTATTATTTAACATATTTATTCTCTTCTAAAGTGAAACCCCTTTTTAAATTCCTTGCTAATGACAAATAAAGCTAGAAAAATCAATATAAAGAGTGAGTAATAATTCCTTTGTTTTCAGATTTAATGTTATATAAAACTGTTTTAATATCCAACCGAAACTGTAAAAGATTAAGAAATGTTATATAACATAACATTTAAAGTCGGTTAAATCCATGAGATAAGGGAAGTAACTCTAAATGTTAGTTAACTGTTTCGGTTCTGACAGTAAAATATATGGCTTTAAAAATTGTCTGAAGTGAGTTTTAAGTACAGAGGAGTGGGGGGGGGATAGGGAAGAGGAGAGCTGCACAGTTATAATGCTGATAACACCGCCACCTACAACAACAACAACAACAACAACAATCAGTTTAATCTTTCCCGATTTTTTGAATAACATCTTTGATGACAGCTTTTTTAATGAGATGTTAAATGCGATAATAAACAGCGTCTGATTTACGTCAGTTGCAGATTTCAGGTGTTGCGCATTTCAACTAATACTTTCTTACCTCTCATCACTGTAGGCCTACGTCTCAGTGTGTGTGTGTGAGAGAGAGAGAGAGACAGAGGGAGAGACAGAGAGAGACTAGCAACAACAAAAAGAAAAGGAAAAAACAAGCAAAAACACTTGAAAGACATGAAGGAAATTAAACCAAAGACCCTAGTAATGAGAATAAGTAATGGCAACGGAAATGGATTGAAATAATTATAAGAATTGATAACAATTTACTTTAAAAGATAAGGGTGACGGGGTGGGGATAAAATGTCACCAATCATATCAGAGACATTTGATGGAAGACTTTGATGGATAATAGTGTATGTGATTATTAATAATAGTATCAATTATTACTATCATCATCATCATCATCATCATCATCATCATCATCATCATCATCATCATCATCATCATCATCATCATCATCATCATCATCATCATCATCATCATCATCATCATCATCATCATCATCATCATCATCATCATCATCATCATCATCATCATCATCATCATCATCATCATCATCATCATCATCATCATTATTATTGTTGTTGTTATGCATAATAATAATAATAATAATAATAATAATAATAATAATAATAATAAGGTGAGCTAGCAGAATCGTTAGCACGCTGGGCAGAATGCTGAGTGGCATTTTGTCTGTCTTTACGTTCTGAGTTCAAATTCTGCTCAGGTCAGCTTTGTTTTTTCATCCTTTCAGTACCAATAAATTAAGCTTCAGCTGAGTATTGGGGGCCGATGTAATCGAATTTGCCCTTCCCCTGAAATATCAGGCCTTGTGCCTTTTGTAGAAAGGATTATTATTATTATCATTATTATTACTTTTATTATTATTAAGGCGGTGAGCTGGCAGAAACATTAGCATGCCGGTTAAAATGCTTTGCTGTATTTTGCCTATCGTCTTTATGTATTTCTTCTGTCTTTATGTTCTGAGTTCAAATTCCACCGAGGTCGACTTTGTCTTTCATCGTTTTGGGGTCAATAAATTAAGTACCATTCAAACACTGGGGTCGATGTAATCAACTGGTCCCCTCCCCACAAATCTGTAGCAATGTACCTCCAGTAGAAAGGATTTATTATTATTATTGTTGTTGTTATTATTATTATTATTATTATTATTATTATTATTATTATTATTAATATTATTATCATTATTAATATTATTGTCATTATTTATTATTATTATTATTATTATTATTATTATTACAACAACATCGAAAATATTTTAGGAATGAGAACCCAGGTTCAAAATTCCTCCAGGACACCTGATGAAGGCTGGAGGGTATATCAGCCGAAACATCGTTAACAAGATGAGGACAAATATCCGTCAAATGTAAATAATGTACATAATTCCTCATCTCGCAAATATAGAACTGCAGAATGTAAGTTGTTGGATCCTGATACACGTAAACTGACAAGAGAGTCTATCATATACACAAGGAAGTACTAAAAAGTTCCTGGGTGTAAAGGCCTCACGAAAAGCCTGGCTGGAGGCCCAATCTTCCAAGTTCATTTAGAGGCTTAGAAAAGCTGAAGGACAATTACAGTAAGTGTATGAATCTGAGAAGGGAATTATTCTTAATAAAACCATAATTAAATGATCCTCTTGTATTTTCTTTCACCCAAAACCAGGAACTTTTCAGCCCCCCCACCCATGTGTGTGTGTATGTGTGTGCGTGTGTGTGTGTGCATGCGTGTGTGTGTGTGTGTGTGTGTGTGTGTGTGTGTGTGTGTGTGTGTGTGTGTGTGTGTGTGTGTGTGTGATGAGTGCAACTTTCATTTCTTGTAAGGACACCATTTGTCTTTTCATTTATTCTATTATCTATTCATCTGTCCATCAATCAAACAATTCAAGCAACCAGCTATTTATGTGTGTGTGTATGAATGTATGTATATATATATATATATATATATATATATATATGTGCATATACACAGGCAGGGCAGTGTGTCATAGAAGTTCATTTCACAACCACACAATTTAACAATAATCTCACAGCATGGCACTTTGTGCCAGTGTCTTCTACTTATAGCCTCAAGCTGACTAAAGCCATTTCAGTAAAATGTGTGTGTTTTTGTCGTTCTGTATCTTCTCATTGAATCTCAACCTTATACAGCAATGTTTGGTCACTTATTGGTTTTTCAACAAGTGAGGGATTTCTTATTCTCCACATTCTAAAGTGAGAAGATGCTTTCCATTATTTTTTTTTTTCCACTGGTATGTTAGCAGTAATGCTAACACTAACTGTATACGACAATATTCTATAAGCAATCACAGATCTAAGCAGACACAGACACACGTTTTTATATGTCTGTATGCAGGCGCGGTTGTGTGGTAAGATGCTTGCTTCCTAACCACATGGTTCCAGGTTCAGTCCCACTGTGTGGCACCTTGCGCAAGTGTCTTCTACTATAGCCTTGAGCCGACCAAAGCCTTGTGAGTGGATTTGGTAGATGGAAACTGAAAGAAGCTTGTTGTGTGTGTGTGATATATATATATATATATATATATATATATATA
>NC_068992.1:2678718-2681218 GCF_001194135.2 Octopus bimaculoides
TATATATATATATATATATATATATATATATATATATATATATATTATATTATATGTGTGTGTATATATACATTATATATGTGTGTGTATATATATATAGGCTGATTGCTTCTGGCTAGAAAAAGAGAGGAGGGAGATAGGAAAAGTCATAGAGGTAGATTCATATTTTTGGCTTCCCTTAACCAAGTTTTATTAAAAATGTCACTATATTTGTGTTTAACATTTTTATGAAGGAATTTTCACATTTCTGCATTAATGCCCTATGTTTTTGTTTGGAACCATAAATTTCTTCGTTCCATTGATGTTTAAAGATCTTCCTGTTGTTGCTCTTATTGTTGTCAGTGAGTATCACATTGGTACATTGGTATGTCTGTGGCTCATTTGTTGCTTCAGATCTTTAAATTTTCCAGTCATCAATGTTCATATTTCTCTCGGCAAACAAGCAAATAATGTCTGATCTTAGTTTATTGCTAAAATACACCATGTTGAAAGTTGCTTCGTATAATGCTATTAATATAGCTTTCAGGACTAATCTTTTAGGTTTATGTTATTCTATATAAGAAATTTGTATCATCAACTAATGTTTCTCTATCTTGTTCTGCTTTCTATTGGGTAATATAATGTGTTTCAGTGGCATCTTCTTGTAAATGCATAGTAGGTTGGTGAAAATAGGTCATATTTGTATGTCTAATGTAAACATTAGTCATAAAATTTACACCTTTTGTGTTTACATATGAATTTATAAATCACATTAGTCATCAGAAATACCTTTTTGTTGTTGAAGAAGAGTTTTTTTTTAATTTTAGTGTTTTTGGTATGTATCTTTATTGCTAATTTATGATTAGGTATTGTACATATTGTGGTTTGTTTAGCTGAGATCAATGAGTTATAAAAAGATATTTATGAAGGGAGAAGCATTTAAAGAACGGGTTTGAAGATATCAGCATTGTCAGTGAAGATATGTTGTTAGCAAAAGGATATTGAGGACTACTCTGTGTGTGTGTGCATGTGCGTGTGTGTGTGTGTGTGTGTGTGTGTTAGATGAATGAAGCTTTCATTTCATGTAAGGACACCATTTGTGTTTTCGTTATTCTCTTATCTATTCATCTGTCTATCTATTAAACAATCCAAGCAACCAACTGTTTATATGAATATTTGATGACTGGAAAGTTTAAATATCTGAAACAACAAATGAACCACAGATTTTCCCAGTGAACTTGTGATACTCACTGACAACAACAAAGAGTAACAGAAAGAAAACCTTTAGAAGTTCATTTCACAACCACACGATTTAACATTAATCTCACAGCATGGCATCTTGAGCCAGTGTCTTCTACTATAGACTCAAGCCATTTCAGTGAAATACAGCAATGATGTTTGATTATACATCTGGAAGGTCCTCGAAGGACTTGTCCCAAACTTTGGCATCGAAAGTTACACAAATAAAAAAAAATGGACGCCACTGCATAGTACCAAGGACTCCAAATTTGCCATCAAGATGTAGGACGTAGGACAAGATACTGCAATAGCCTGGGCTTCAGGGGTCCACAGCTCTTCAATATCCTCCCGAAGGACCTTAGAGACCTGCACGGGGTGGATGTAGGTATCTTCAAAATAAAGCTGGACCTCTTCCTGTCAAGTGTCCCAGATGAACCAGCTTCGCGGCAGGAGGTGCAGATGAGGGCAGCTGAATCAAACTCTCTCATGCACCAAATGTCAATTCCTGAAAAGCATTCGTGAAGTAAAATTATGTAGCAACACCAAATGGTGGTGCCCCAGCATGGCCACAGCTCATGAGCTGAAACTAGATAAAATGAATGAAAAAAAAATGAAAATGATATACATAACGTCCCATTGATCAGCTGTTTTCATGCCATGAGACAAGACAGGATGATTTGATCATCCAGTAAATGACATATTTAACACTAATTCTGAAAGTTAAGACTGTACAGAGTCCACTTGGCATGCTCAGTGCTATGAAATAGATAAGAGACATGCTTTCACAATTATGGCAGGGTCTGTCTTCCTTCATTTTTCATTCTGTCTTGAATTCCACTTGTTGACATCTGATAAATAAATGCATAACTATATAGCTGTGTGTGTTATGATTTATACTTTAAGATATTATAATTGTTTCAGTTATAATATATATGTATATTCATGTGTGTTTATATACATGCGCGTATGCATGTGTGTGTGTGTTGTTTGTTAGTGCTTGTTTTTATGTTCAGCTATAATAAAAACTACTTTATTTTAATCTGATGGGCTACTCCATCTGTTGGATACAAATTTTTGCTGGATACAAAATTTTGTTGAATACAAATTCCTAAAACAAGAATACATTATTTACATTTGATGGATATTTGTCCTCATCTTGTTTGTTGGCATGGATTTTCTCAAACCCAAGATCCTTGTGGAACTTCTTCTGACCATCATGTTCTTCATTACATTCCTCTACGAACCAGAAACACTTGTAAAGACTAAGAATGGTTCAACTTTG
>NC_068992.1:2685259-2688523 GCF_001194135.2 Octopus bimaculoides
ATATATATATATATATATATATATATATACATATTAATATATATATATATACATATGTTTTGTGTATGTGTTTGTAAGTTGGATTTCTGTACAGTTTGCAGCCACAAAATTTCACTGAAGCAATAATGCCATTAACTCACCCAAAGTGCCATCCAATGGGACAGCGCTTGTAACATTGTAACACCCTGCATCATACAGTTATTTCCCCCCCAACACAAAGATAAAATGCAAATTTAACAGCAGTGGCTTTTGAACACAGAAATCCAAACTGACAGACACAAACTGTATGCTACAGAAGTATCTACTTCAAATCTGTGCTGTTTATACAACTCTATCGCTGCTTACTATAGAAATATTGAAGTGTTTTTGAAGTGACACTAAATTTTGCTTTACAGCAGCAGCACAATAGCACAATACAGATGCTGTTTTGAAGTGTGTGTGTGCATGTTCTAACCAAATACTGCACTGTTCCACCTCACTACACCAAACACTACATTATACCATATTGCATAAAAAGCTTACTCTACTGTAAATTTGATATCTTATGTAGTTTTCACTTTTTCTGATTAACGCCATGGATACATGCATAGCTCATCCTTTCACATTGATAAATTTATTCATATATATTGTACTTAAATATTCTGATATCACAACACATGCATGAATAGCGATAGAGCTCTTGACATATTTCCTCAATGTCGGCCTACTATGATGTAAGAACATTTCAGAAACACAGTAGTGTAAAAGACAAAATTATCTATTTATTGTTTTCATTTCTTTCCAAATTATTCTATCAATAAAACAGAATATTTTGAATGCTGAAATGTTTTCTTTACTACAATAGCATTCAGCATTCAGATCGATGCAAGAAAATTTCTGTGAATATAACAAAAATGAAGCTATTTGGTTAGTTGCAGAATTCTTTGGCTATAACTAACTATTGTCATTCAATATTTTCAACAAGGAAGTAAGAAAGAATTCTTAACAGAAGACTTTTGTTTCGTTCATTGAGGATTCTTGTTAAGTTTACTTTCTCTAAAATACTTAAGACAAGAATTGCTTACAACTGTTGTCTTGCATACAATGTCTGGAAATATCAGAACATAAAACAATTTTATTCAGGACCTCTTTTCCATATTTTATCTTCATATGAAAACCTCGTTCCACAAAATCAAGATAAAGAAAGCTCTTAGTTTAAAAACAGAGAAGCCTTTAAAAGTTCTTAAGATGGAATCTTAATCACACCACCAGCTAAAAAGCCAATCTTTCCTGAAGAATAGCCATTTCCTTTTATATCTCCATTTTCTATTTTAGTTTGCCTTGAATTGATTTTTCAAATTTTTCTCTCATTCAGGTTTCTGCTGAATTTCTGCCAATATTTTATTTCCTTTCATCAATGTAGACTAATAATATATACAAAATATCTAAGCCTCACAACAATCAACAGTTTGTATTCACGGTTTTAGTTCTGGTGCTTTTGAAAGCAATAGGTTTACTGGGAAAGGTTTGGTTTATTTCAAATCCTGTTTAGGTTTACTTCTTATATTATTCACCAAACAAAAAAGACAAAAGCTATTTCTGAATTATTTATTCCATATGCAAATGAAATAACATTAAGTGCTGGACTATTTTTAGTCATCATTATCCATCAGTAGATCAGCTTTATCGACTTGAAGAGCAGCGAAATGGGAACAGTTGCTGTGATAGTTTACCAATGTACTTTGACTGAAATTTGAAAGAAATAAATTTGCCCATTTGGTTTACTTCTAAGTTTTCTTTGTGACAAGTTAAAAGGAATCATTATTATGAAAACAAATGGTGACAGACAAATATAGTAAAAATCTAAAAATAAAACCCAGGAATATTGACTTTAAACTTTGGTGATGTAATTTTTGCATCTCTGATCCAAACTTTAGTCCCCAGTTGGGATTAATTTCTGTTGGGTCACTAATATCTTTGTAAAGACAATAAACATTAAATTCTTGTTCCTGTTTTTCTTATTTCTTTAAAATATATTTAATCTTTTATTTTTATCACTTTGTCATCACCACATCATTTATTAATAGAGTGGTACTTCAGTTTAATATTACAATTAGGGTATTATTGCTTGCTACAATTAGGATACAACTGTTTACTACATTTAGGGTACCGTCGCTAACTAGCACTAAAGTACAGCTGTTTACTACGATTGGGGTACTACTTCTGAAGTCTATGAAATCAGTACTCATTAGGTCCTGGAATGGCTCAAATTAACACACCCCATGGTTATTAGAAATTCTTAAAAATGATTATCATTATTGATAGTAGAGGGAAATCTATTGGTTCATGATGAAATCCCCTGATTCGATTATTCATATTCTTCTACAGGTTTTAACTGTTGTTTCTGTGGTACTCTGTGTACTTAAATAACAATTTGTGTAATTAATTAACAACTTTATACAGTATTTGTAGAATATAGTGGAATAAGTTCTGAAATTTAGTTTTCTGACTCCTGATTCCGAACTTGGATCTTTGATGGTTTTTTAAAATATTTTCGGTACCTAAAAGTTCACTTTCAAACAACCAGTGGCTTCAGCACCAAATAACTATTGAGACTAATAAACATCACTAAGGCAAAATGCATTGGTGGTGGTCACAATTTGGCTGGAAATTTATTCATATTGGAATTATTAATCAAATTTGATTCCGTGTTGGATTCTACTTTAATATCTCACTAATCAGCAAAAGCAATGAAAATCACGTATTTCAATTTCTATTCTTTCAATAAATCTAAAATATGATCATGTTTATGGATGATCTCATTACAGACATAATACTTATTTATGTACAAAAGTGTGGAATGAGACGAAAGTGATGAATTATTGACCATATATACTTAGAGAAAGGAATTGGAATCTTACTATGTTGTACTTCTTGGCAACATCCATTATTTTTCTGGTTCTCTAACTTCTAAATAAAAGTAGTTCTATGTAAACTTGATGGTCATTATGGTCAGAGGTAGAGTGGTCATCCACCTTTGAAATTATTTGTATCAGCAACATGGACATTTGAAACCCTAATGCAAAAAACATTTTGCACAAAGTAATTTTTTGCTTCCTTCTTTGAGTCCTAACCTGCTGATGGCATCACAGAAGTGCCATTGTGACATAGCATACAGCTTGTCTCAAGCATTTTAAATCTGGTGAAGACCATTCCTATTCTATTCTGAAGATAACTGATTTCTTTGAGAGAGAGAGAGAGAGAGAGAGAGAGAGAGAGAGAGAG
>NC_068992.1:2688533-2695383 GCF_001194135.2 Octopus bimaculoides
GAGAGAGAGAGAGAGAGAGAGAGAGAGAGAGAGATAAAGTATTGATTTGAGAATTTTACTGTTCAAATGTGAAAGGATGGAAGGCAGAGTTGACTTCATTGAGATTTGAACTCAGACTACAGAAGACCAAAACTAAAAGCACACCTTTTACCTGATGCTCTATCAACTCTGTTAAATCAACACCTTACATGATATTTTAGAAAAATGGTAAAAAATGAATTTAAAGCAAGGTAAAAAAACAGTTTCATACCTTGAAAGTCTAAATATATTTGTATTCAGAGAAACACCCTCAAAGCAATTTCCTCTGAACAATTCTCTCAGAACAATTCCCTCTGAGCAACTTCTTTGGAGCAATTCTCTCAGATCCCTCACTGCATTTCCCTCCAAGCAACTCCTTTGGAATAATTCCCTGCAGGCAACTCTCCCAGAACAATTCCCTCTGAGGAACTCCTTTGAGCAATTCTCTCAGATTCTCCACAACAATTCCCTCTAAGAAACTCCTTTGCAGTAATTCTTTCCAAGCAACTCCTTTGGAGTAACTCTCTCAGAACAATTCCCTCTGAGCAACTTCTTTGGAACAATTCTCTCAGATCCCTCACAGCAACTCCCTCCAAGCAACTCCCTCACAGCAATTCCATCTGAGTAACTTTCTCAGAGTAATTCTTTCTGTCTTTGTCACTGAAATTCTAAAACATTCCAATACTTTCTTTGACAAGATCCTTCGCCTCAATGGCATTTAAAAACCATTAAATACTTTTAGTACACTATTTCCATTTAAAAAAAAATATACCAGTGTTATTAGTTCTGATATAGTTTTGTTATCAGAAGATTTCAACAACTGGGTGCAAGGTTAACAGCTCCGATGCAAACCAAAACTGAATACCCATCACTAACATGTTATACTTTAAAATAAATAAATAAATAAAACATATGTTAAATTGTGATAACCTGGGTGAAGCTTATACATGCAGCTATGAGATATCAATAGCTGAGTCTCATAACATCTCTTTTGAAGGACACAATGAATGGAAGACGAGTTTTTACCTTGCATTCATGTATTAACCTCGTCTGATCTCTAAGAATACGAAAAAGGAAGTCTTTTATTAATTTTGGAATTTTATTGAATTCCACTCTGAATTAATTCTTATTCAAGCATTAAATAATTTCAGAAAAGAATTTTATTTAATACTTTTTAAAAAATTTTATATACATCTTTATTTGAATTAATTTTTTAATTTCATTTAGTTTTTTTTTTTTTTTTTTTTTTTTTTTTGTTTTTCATATTTATTACCCGACTCTCCAATTCTTTTTTTGTCTTTAGAATCATAGCAACAGCTATTAATAAAGTATATATATATGTGTGTGTGTATATATGTATATATATGTATGTGCATGCGCGTGCACGCGTGTTTGTGTGTGAGTATGTGTGTGTGTGTTCTTTCATCTGGGCTAAAATTAATGTATAATATACGTGTGTGCATGTATGCCTTTTTTCAAATGTGTGCTACAAAAAATTTGAAAGTAAAACTGTTAAAACAAATATCAGCCAACATCCTTCGAACCGTTTAAAGAGAAAATGATCTTGACCTGTCAATAACTTGATATTTTATTTTCATGACCACTGGCCATAAATTCTTAGTTCCCCACTATTTTTTTTATTTTTTTAACTTGTCTACTCTTCCTCTGCACTGTTTCTCTGTCTTTAACTCTATCTTAGACAAAGGAAGTGAATGATTTGAAAATAATAATGAGAAAGGAAAAAAAATAATGGCTGTTGAAACTTGCTGGGAATTATTTTATTTGATTTTCTATTTTCTTTATTAAATTCTTGAGAAAAATTTGTCACGAGTGTGTTTTTTTTCTCTTCCATTTTCCACCTCTCTCTTTTACTTCCTGTCTCTCTCTAACCCATATCTGCATGGTGTATTGTAAATTATTAAAGATAGGTAAGTAATACACCCAGACATTAGTTGCTTCCATAATCAATTGACAGCAGTGTAAAGTAGAAACATTCTTAATTCCTTTCTGCTTTAGATTGAAATACATTTGCAGACAAAATGCTGAATAGTTCAACTACATCTGATTGTCTTTTAAGCTCATTAATAAATGTCCATTTGTTTTTGCAGTCATTTTTCCACGTTAGCATGGGTTAGATGAATATATTATTGAAGTATTTTTTCGGCTTAATGCATTTCCTGCCACTAACCCTTATTGTTTTTCTATGAATGTATGAAGGCATGAAGCTAGCAGATGGTTTGTCGACAGGAGACTGGAAATAACTTTTATCTGTATCCCATGATTTTCAAAGAAGAGCAAATGTAAACAAATAACATACATATGCATCAGCACATACATACACATATATATATATGTGTGTGTGTGTGCATGCATGAGTATGTGTACGTGTGTGTGTTCATGTGTGTGGAATTATACTTTTCTACACTAGGTACAAGGCCTGAAATTTTTGGGGAGGGGATCAGTCAATTACACTGACCCCAGTATGCAACTGGTACCTAATTTATCGACCCTAAAAGGATGAAAGGCAAAGTCGACCTCGATAGAATTTGAACTCGGAACACAGTGGCAGACGAAATACCGCTAAGCATTTCGCCCGGCCCACTAACGTTTCTGCCAGCTTGCAGCCCCCAACCGAGAATTATGATTTTCATTAGCTTATTTCCTTCGCATTCATATATTATCAGTTTAGATCTTAATTATAGAAAAGAAAAATGAAACCATTATTCAATGCTAATTTTGTTTATTGTAAGATAGAAATTTAAATGTAATAAAATGTTTTAAAAGAAATTTAAAGTGCCTACGTGATAACTGTAAACCTACTTTTGGGCCACCCTGTATATATGATGGGCTTCTTTCAATTTCCATCTACCAAATCCACTCACAAGGCTTTGGCCTGCCGAAGGCTATAGTTGAAGACACTTGCCATGTGAAGTCATGGGGTTGGAAAGCAAGCTTCTTACCATGTTTATTGAGGTTTTTGACCTAACTTCTACTCAAGGGTGATCAAAACCACAATTTGAATGGTGGAGAGCTATTGTCGATTAAACTGACACTAGTAGTCAGCTGGAACTTAATTCATAGCACTCTGATGAATGGATGCCAAAGTTGAATAGAATGAAAACCAACTAGGTCTCAAATCTCTGGCCGAAAGTAGATTTGATTTTAGTTGTATAAGCTCAAAGCTTAGCCAGGAACAAGAGCAAAAATAATGGAAAGTTATATTGCTGGGCAATAGATCAAAACATGAATAGAAAAATAAGAAATGAAATGTACTGGACATGACAACTTGACCATGATCCTTAGGAACATGCCTTTCAAGACTAAGAAGATCAAAGAGAACCATGAAGATAAAATAAGAACTGGAACCAAGAAATGTTTCTATTGGGATAAACATCTTGATCCATTCTGGACAAAACACTGCGAAGAAGGAAATGGTAGAATGATCAAAGTATGAGAATCTCAAAATTGAAGAAAAAGAGCAAGATGTACAACAAGAATGTGAAAATAATTCTAATAAAAATTACAACACTGAGTGAGACAAGAAGAGAAGAATATGAACGAAAACATTGAAACCATTTCTAGTTCACACAATGTTACATATCAACCAATAGATTAGTGTGTTGGATACACGCTTTATCTTGTGTAAGACACTTTCAGATCAATGATACAACTCAAATAAATCATTCTCTGCACTCAACGGATTCCTTAACAATTGTCACCCAATAAAATAATACAATTCACACAACACATAACTCTATGAAACAATATAACCAGCAAACAATAAAATAATGGAACATATATCGTTCCATAATTGATACCAGATACTATAACAACTCCCAGATCATGTGTTCTACATAGTTTCCACCTAATAACACAATCCACAGAGCTCACACACACCACATGTGCTACATAATCACAACCTGACATTTCTACATGTATTTCCGATCATACGTGAAAAACAAACACGGCGACGGCCACTACCACCTACCAACAAGATAATACAACTCACAGTGTGTGCATACTGAATGACTGAGCCACATGTACATACACTGTATGACACCTACATACACACATACTTATGCTGTATAACAGATCCACACATACATAGTATGACAGAGCTACACAAATAATCATACTGTATGACACCCACATACACATGTACATACACAGCATGAAGGAGTCACACACACACACTCACACGTACACACACATACATACACAATGCAACAGAGCCGCACATGCATACACTGCATGACACCCACATACACATACACTGTATGACCAACCTACAAACATACACTGTAGGACAGACAACATTCTTTCCAGCCTTGTTTTAGTAAATAAAGAGAATGTTTCTACAGAAAGGCACGTGGTTTAGTGGTTAGGGCATTTGGCTCATGATCATAAGGTCATAAGTTCAATTCCTGGTGATGTGTTGTGTCCTTGAGCAAGACACTTTTTTTCACATTGTTCTAGTCCCCTCAACTGGCAAAAATGAGTAGTACCTGTATTTTAAAGGGCCACAGAGCTGCACAATAAAAATAAGACAAGTGAATAATAATAATAATGACAACAAGAGCATTCAGAGAGTACAAATCTCTGCCAAGGCAACACTAACGTCCTTTCAATGATTAGCTGGAGATGATTTTTAAAATGAGAATATCTGAAATAAACTCGGCTGCTCTCACAAATGAGAATACTAAAAATGGACCCGACCGCTCTCAAGAATTAAGTAAAAGACGGGAAAATAATCCAGAATCCTTGTCCAGTACCAGATTGATCCCAAAATCTAATCAGTTTGTGCCAGTTACAGGCCAAACATTCCTGAAAGTTTCATTTGAATCCATCCTGTGGTTCTTGAGTTTTCTTAACAACAGACAAACAAACAAACATGACTGAAAACACTACCTCTGCCTTCACTAAGGTGGAGATAATGATAATTTGGGGTAAAGGGAATGGTCGATTACATCGACCCCAGAGCTCAAGTGGTACTTCTTAATTTATCGACCCCTAAAGGATGAAAAGCAAAGTAGACCTCAGCAGAATTTGAACTTGGAATGTAGTGACAGACGAAATGTTGTTAAGCATTTTGCCTGGCATGCTAATGATTCTGCCAGAATAATAATAATAATAATAATAATAATAATAATAATAATAAGATTATATAGGACTGAGGTAACTCCTCCAGAAGTTATACAGAAATAAAAAATAGAAGAGTGCCATAGTTAATAATAATTCTTTCTACTAAAGGTACAAGGCCTGAAATTTGTAGGGGGGAGACTAGTTGATTACTTCAACCCCAGCGTTTCACCGGTACTTAATTTATCAACCCCAAAAGGATGAAAGGTAAAGTTGACCTCGGCGGAATTTGAACTTAGATCATGCAGACGAACAAAATGCCACTAATCATTTTTCCTGGTGTCTTAATGGTTCTGCCAGCTTGCTACCTTAATAATAATAATAATGATAATAATGATAATAATTCTTTCATAATGATATCTTCAAAGAGCTTTTAATATAGACAGCATAGGCACAAGGCCAGCAATTTGAGAGAGATGTGGGGGAGTCAATTAAGCTGCTTGTAATGTTTGATTGTTACTTTGTTTTATTGATTCCCCCACTTTTTGTACTCCAGGACGATGAAAGAGAATGTTGACCTCTGTGGGATTTGAAATTAAAATGTAAAGAGTTAGAACAAATACCGAAAGGTATTTTGTCAAATTACTAAAAATAATAATAATTATAATAGCAATAATAATAATAATAATAATAATAATAATAATATGTGCTGAATATTGTAAAGTGTTTAAGGCAAGTTAAGTCATTGAGAGCTTAATGTGGCCGGTGAGAAGCATTTTCAATAATGAAGTCGAAAGTGGTGTGTAAATTAATGATTTAGCATTGGTATCGATTTTTTACTATAATAAAAGATATTGATTTTATTAAAGCTAACATTTTGAAAATTGAAAAAAAATAAATAAAAGTATTTAATTAACCATATCGTGTGCCTCTATTGATTTGGAACCTTCTAACAATTTTTTTGTAACTAATTTCTTTCTCTTCTCCCCCCCCTTCTCTACTTTTTTTACTTATATTTCTATCTACTTCTCATTGTGTGTCTGTCTTTCTGTCTGTTTAACTGTGAGTGTGTGTGTGTGTGTGTGTGTGTGTAAACGTATATTTATATGTCTGTCTGTCCAACTCTCGTTCTCTCTCACATTATCTCTCTCTTTTTCTCACACATACACACATACACACACATATGCACAAGTATGTTTTCCTGTCATTCTTCCTTTCCCTATTTTTCTCCCTGATTCCCTCTCCTGCAACTTCTCTCTTATCTCTATCTTAGCTGTTAAAACATTCGTAAAGTTTAAAACCTTCAGCATACTCACTGACATTTCTACCTCATTAGAATCATATCAAGTACTCAAGTGCTGCAAAAGTTAGAATTAACTCAAGAACGCCATACAGTGACATGGTTCAAAGATGAATGTATCTAGCAGCAATGCATTCTAGTACCATTTTCCAGCTTTCAAACTCATTGTGGCACTCAACTAGAGCACCTTTAGTTTCCAAGATGTTATCAATGTGCACCAGAGCCATGCAAAAGACATTTCATGCAGCCATTTGTTGTTGTTGGGTTCCAGTTTGTGGGTCTTTATGTCTCTATTTATATTTACAACGATAAAGCCTTCTACACTTGTGTTGTTTATTTCAACATATAGGCACAGATGTGGCTGTGTGGTAAGAAACTTTCTTCCCAACCACATGGTTCTGGGTTCGGTCTCACTGCATGGCACCTTGAGGAAATGTCTTCTAGTATAGCCTC
>NC_068992.1:2695393-2701737 GCF_001194135.2 Octopus bimaculoides
GGCACCTTGAGGAAATGTCTTCTAGTATAGCCTCAGGCCGACCAAATCCTTGTGAGTGGATTTGGTAGACGGAAACTGAAAGAAGCCCATCGTATCTATGTATATATATATGTTTGTGTCTGTGTTTGTCCCCCAGCATCGCTTGACAACCGATGTTGGTGTGTTTATGTCCCTGTAACTTAGCAGTTTGGCAAAATAGTCTAATAGAATAAGTACTAGGCATACAAAGAACAAGTCCTTGGGGTTGGTTTGTTCGACTAAAGGCAGTGCTCCAGTATGGCTGCAGTCAAATGACTGAAACAAGTAACAGAATAAAAAATATATATAAGGCACATACATGACTGTGTGGTAAGAAGCTTGCTTCCCAACCACATGGTTCTGGGTTCAGTCCCACTTTGTGGCACCTTGGGCAGGTAGACGGAACCTGAAAGAAACCCATCATATATATATAGGTTAATCGTTTTTTTTATTTAGCATTTTTTCATTTGTCTTGCTCTCTTACAGTCTGTTGTGTCGCTGAATTTTTACTGAGAACATATATTTTTTTTCGTGGTTAGATGATTCAGCATCTATTTCTATCATATAGGAGTCCCCTTTTGCTGGTCATTCCTCTTATTTTTGTATGTAATATAATTTTAATCTTCGGATTTTTTTAATATGCTAGACCACTGGTTTTAATTGATTAATATCAATTTCTACCCTCATTAATAAGTTATATATATATATATATATATATATATATATATATATATATATATATATATATATATATATATATATATATACACTAAAACTTCAAGGTAGTGCCCCAGCATGGCCACAGTCCAATGACCGAAACTAGTAAAAGATTAAAAAAAAATGAATGTAATGTCTTAGATCTATAATAGCTGCCAAGTGATCATAACGTATCCATTTCTGTATTTATGGAAGGAATTGCAATGAAGAGACGTATATATATGATTGAATCATTATTTTTAGTTTCCTTCGGGATTGAAATTTAGAAGTAAAAAAAAAAAATGTCCGGTCTTGCAAATGATCCAAATGTTTCCCCTCACTTAAGCTAAATGGAAAAATTGTCGTGAAATTGTTAAGAAAAACCAAAAAATAGTTATTTGTAAATAACAAAATGCTAATACAACTTCTTTTTACTTTGCTTTTAGGTAAGTGTCAAGAGGTGCTTCCATCTGATGTATTGGTAATGTAAAATATAATTTTTGTTCTTCTTTTCTCTTAGTTTATTTTATTCTTTTGACCCACCTGAACTTCTTCTTCATATCTACTTGAATTTAAACAAATGTACTTCAACTAAAATATCTTTTTTCTGTCTTCATTTAATTTGGCACAAGGTAAACTATATCAGAAGGAAATAAATAGTAAGCGACGATTGAAATTCCTCCAGTATCTTTCAGAAACATATTTAATCAATTCCACCCCCCCCCCCAAAAAAAAAACAAGATTCTGCCAAAAAAACTATTCTAGTAACAGAAAAGTGTCAATACAGTTCTATATTTAAGAAACGAGGAATTATTTACATTATTTATATTTGACAGATATTTGTCCTCATCTTGTTTGTTGTTAACACTACGTTTTGGCTAATATACCCTCCAGCCTTCATCAGGTGTCATGGGGAAATTTTGAACCTGGGTTCTCATTCCTAAGGTATTTTTTGATGTTGTTATTATTATTCAGGTCACTGCCTGGAATCGAACTCGGAATCTTAGGGTTAGTAGCCTGCACACTTAACCACTATGCCATGGCATATGGTGTAGTGGTTAAGAGTGCAGGCTACTAACCCCAACATTCTGTGTTCGATTCCAAGCAGTGACCTGAAAAATAATATTAATAATAATAATAATAACATCAAAAAATACCTGACGAATGAGAACCCAGGTTAGAAATTTCCCCAAGACACCTGATAAAAGCTGGAGGATATATCAGCAGAAATGTTGTGTTAACAACAAACAAGATGAGGACAAATATCCGTCGAATGTAAATAATGTAAATAATGTAAATAAAGAAAAATGTCAAGTCTCAGATTCTAGTTATTCAGCTTTCTTGCTATTATCCTAGAAGACCAGTTACACCTTTGACATATTTGAATCTTTTGTTCCTGTTATAGAAAGTAAATCTAAAAACTTCAAAACAAACAGCCCCAACAAATACATGTGAAAAATTCACACCTCATTCTGCACCCCCAGAAGGAGGACAGCGAGGCCCCTGTTGGTGCAGCAGAAACTTGCATAAAACAAAAGTATCATAATAATAATGATAATAATAATAATAATATGGATCTTGTGGAAGAGGTAGACCCAGGAAGATTTTGGATGAAGAAGTAAGAAAGGATCTTCAGACGTTGGGCCTCATAGAGGGGACTGAAACCCTTGGTGGCTTGCTGTGCTTGGGAAGATATATGAAGCGAAGTAGCATTGAGGTTGTTCTTGCACACAAGCATGTCCCCTGCATCTCTCTCCTCTGCTGAGTGTTCCTAATTGTGTGAGCTCATGGGTACCACATAAAAATTACCTGTACCAATTCCACATAAATGCACCCAGTACACTCTGTAAAGTGGTTGGTGTAAGGAAGGACATCCAGCCATAGAGACTATGCCAAAACAGACATGGAGTCAGAGCAGCTGGCCAGTTCCTGTCAAACCGTCCAACCCATGCCAGCATGCAAAATGGACATTAAATGGTGATGATGACGGTTATCATTATTATTATTATTATGCCTCTATTATATAGGATGTAATCACAATCTTTTAAGAAAGCAACCTATTTTAACATACAAAAGTAATTGGAGATGTATATATATATGTGTATGGTTTTGTGTACCTAAGGTAGTTTAAATTCTGCAGAAAGGAACATCTGTTCGAGAAAAAGGTCACAGACAATTCGACTTTTCCTGAAATTTTTAACTCCAGACAGAAAAATTAAGAATATTTATATACCACAAATCACTGCAACAGACACTAAAAAATGTTACTGATTGGAAAAGTCATTCTTAAAGTAATTATGAAAATTAATAGTGTATTTTGAAAACAGAAATGTTTTCTGAGAAAATTAAAAAATGTAAGAGTAAAATTTTATTTACATTCTATATTTATTTATTCTTATTTTTGGCCCATTTTTCTGAAATTCAGCTAAAACATTTATCTGGTTGTTTTGCTGCATTACTTCTGATGATTGATATTTCTTAATGAATTGAAGATTGTCTCCATGTTTCAAAAGTAATTCATTCAAAATATAGTGAATTGATAGGATTGTATTTATTTTAGGCATCTATAAACCTGAGCAAGGTTAGGCATGACTGCTTTCAATAAATAAATTTAACAGTCCACAACCATATCTCCCAAGAATTGTAGGGCATAGGTGGGGGTGATTATTGAGTGTTAGAGTAAAGTTTAAGCCTTTCACATTTAAACTGGTTGTATCCACCCAAATATTCTACCTGTTTTATATTCAAATGGCCCAGATCTGGCCTCACACCTACCCCTCAATGTCAGTCTAAAAATAAACAATCTTGTCATCAAAATCTCAGTGCTACAAGAAGATGTATGATTAATTGAAAACATGTGAATAAACAAGCGTTACATTTGACAGAATAATCTAGATAGAATAATACTGGTAAAGGGTTAAAAAGACAGAGATAAATGCTTTCTACGAACTTCTTAACTGACAAAAGAACCGACTATAAGCCATTGTTGACTGGATTATTTTCAAAAAGTGGGGAATCAATTATCAGTGCAATGTACCATTCGATGTTAAACTTTGGCCTGAATAAACAAATGCAATCTGACTGGAGGAGCAGAAACAACAGCGTTCGCCATTAAACATATTGAGAATAATGTCTATAGTTTCTACAAAAGAGATGATGGATAACACCAATATGATTTATGTTATGGAACAAAACGATACAACACACTGCGTCAGGAATGTAACATTAGATCACGTGAATGCGTGGAGATACAATGACATAGCAAAGTTGCTTTACACACACACATGGCCTTTTGATTTCAATGTTTGAGAGGGGAAAGCTCAGTGGTACTAATGTACCCATGGGAAGTAGACTCCTACTTAGCATATATGATGTACTGATAATCACTTTTTGGTTTCAAATTTTGGCACAAGGCCAGCAATCTTGCGGGAGGAGTTAAGTCAATTACACCAACCCCAGTGTTCAACTGGTACTTATTTCATTCTTTTCTACTCTAGGCACAAGGCCCAAAATTTTTGGAGAGGGGGCCAGTCAATTAGATCGACCCCAGTACACAACTGGTACTTATTTTATTGACACCTCCAAAAGAATGAAAGGCAAAGTTGACCTCAGCTGAATTTGAACTCAGAACGTAAAGACTGATGAAATGCAGATAACCATTTTGTCTGGTGCATAAACGATTCTGCCAGCACGTTGCCTTACCAATAATCAATATATTAACACTAAATTGTGGAGGCGCAATGGCCCAGTGGTTAGGACAGCAGACTCACAGTCGTAGGATCACGGTTTCGATTCCCAGACCGGGTGTTGTGAGTGTTTATCGAAAATACCTAAATCTCCATGAGGCTCCGGGAGAGGGTGGTGGTGAACCCTGCAGTAATCTTTCACCACAACTTTCTCTCACTCTTTCTTTCTGTTTCTGTTGTACCGGTATTTCAAAGGGCCACCCTTGTCACACATTGGGTCACGCTGAATCTCCCCGAGAACTTCATTAAGAGTACATGTGTCTGTGGAGTGTTCAACCACTTACACGTTAACTTCACGAGCAGGCTGTTCCTTGATCAGATCAACTAGGACCCACATTGTCATAACCGACAGAGTGCCATGGTGAATAGTAAATTAGTCTAATGTCACTTAGAAGTGAGTTGAGAAGCTAAAGAATTAAACTAACCTTGATGCTGAATTTAAGATATGTTAAAATAGTTAAGGAATAAATCTATCATCTCATTTGTAATTGGCACAGGTGGATTGGTTGACAATCACTTCTGTAAAGATATTTTAGATTAATTATAAGAATAGATATTTACAGAAAATGGTGATACTGCATTCTGTAAAAATGATTGGACATTTCTATATCAATTTATTAATCTCAATGATGTTCTTTAAGACACATTTGTTATCGTTGATATAAGAAAATTCTTGCTATAATAATGAAGAAGAAGAATACAATGGATATGTGGGTGGTTGATGTCAAGTGTTATAGAACTGGAATAATGAAATGGATAACAGAGAAACTCACAAGAGGAAAAACTAATTATACATGGAGTGTTTTATCCAAAGGTGAATGTCAATTGTTTGTATAAGAGTTGGAATTTTTGGGGTGGGGGTGGGCAGGATTTATTAACATTTCAAATTGTGTTGCTGGAGAGCAAAGTTCAGGAAATGACCACCTTATAAATATTGAAAGAGAACTTCTTAAACCTGCTACTACAGAAGTAGGGCTTGTGTTGAATAGAAGCTAGCATAACGAAATCAGATAATTAGTAAAAGAAATGAAATGCTAGGAGAAATGGATTTACATAGGCAATTCTTGAGAGACACCAAGAACGTGAAAGATCTTGACTCACCATGGGAGAGTGGCTCAAGGCTGGAAATTTAAATAGAGAAATGGAGAGTTTGTTGATGACTGTTCAAGATGAAACTCTAATCACTAACTCATTGACTGATGATTATTTATTTCAACACTTCTATGAACAACTACCACCTCCATAATCAATGAGGTGGAAACATTGACTCAGTAAAAACACAAGAATAAAGAATACAAGAAAACAAGACTAAAAATATAGACATAACAAAAAGAGAAAATAGTGTTGACCAGGACTGTATATGTATTGAGGATATTATCAATTTAAATACCTTGTTTTGTTTATGGCCTTGTAGCGACAATTGAAAGCCAATGATTGTTAAATGTGCCTATTAGCGAATTTTGCCCTAAGTATCAGGGTGACACTCAGCAAGATATGTGAAAAAAAGCAGAATTCAAAGGGATAATAATAAAATTCTGCCAAACCTGGGTCAATTCAATAATAATAATAATGTCGATAATTGTAATAATAATAATGTTATAAACAACAACAATTATAATAGTAATACTAATCCTTTCTACTGGAAGCACAAGGCCTCAGATCTGGAGGAAGGGATTAAGACAAGTACATTGATCCCAGTGTGTAACTGGTACTTATTTAATCGATCCCGGAAGGATGAAAGCAAAGTCGACCTTGGTAGTATTTGAAACTACATAATAATAATAGTAATATTAATAGCTCTTCCTTTAAGCAGAAAGCAAACAAATTTGAAAGAAAGTGTTGGTCAATACCGTCCACCTCAGCACTTTAGTGGTACTTCATATA
>NC_068992.1:2701868-2713959 GCF_001194135.2 Octopus bimaculoides
GGGACTGAACCCGGAACCATGTGGTTGTTAAGCAAACTACTTACCACACAGCCACTCCAGCACATTGAAATTTCTATAATACACCTGTTTCTGACAAAAGTACCACCCCATCAAACATCAACGCTGTACACACACACACACACACACACAAACACACACACACATGCGCATGCACATACATACATGCATGTGCACACACAGACGTGCACACACACACACACATCATGGTAATGTGAATGTCAGGATAAACCAATTCAAACATCCTCTATACAACCATCTCTATCTTTAAAACTAAGAATCAAACAATATTTGCAGTCTTTCTGTAAATGAAAACTTGCACATAGTTTTTGAAACAGGAAATTAAATAAATCAGTAGGTGAGGTTTTAGCATTGCCAGAGTCTTCTTAGAATGTATATCATTTATCTGCTAATTGATAATCTCGGCTGTTGCTTTGAGGAATGTGCCACTTGATTAACTTAGCTGCATTAACCATTACTAATGTGCATCGACTTTGACTTTACAAAGAGCAGCAGCGATTGAGTGATTAATCAAATTATTCAATTTGAATTTCAACTGGAAAATTTTACTGATTTAACCAGAAAAAAAGAATTACTTTAATAGACAAAGAGGAATTTACTAAGTCTTGGCACTCAAAATGGCAATTACGCAAAACAAGACAAAGATATTTTATTCATTTATACATTTATAGAGTAACAGCTTATTTTAAACAACCCAGCTGAAATTGAGGCCAACGAAAGGGATCAATTCAGCTTAATTTATTCTAATTATTAAGGAAACAAGACCACATTAATAACACTTTATAATCTATATATTTGTCTAACATAGATAATAAATAGAGCTAAGGTTGTCCAATCATGAGAAGAAATCAAACAAACTGGACCATCAGTTTGTTTCTCTGTTTTGCTCTGTTTAAATGATTAGACTCGTATATAAAGCCAATACTGGACAAGATGTAAGAGCTGACTTTGTAAAACATAATGTTTATAATGTTATAGTGAGCACAACACGGAGTTGAAAATCATTAAAAATTGCTTTGGGGATGGTTAGTAGGGAGACGTTCTAGCGAGTGTCATTGCTAGATATTGGCTACAAAAATTATTTCGTAATTTGATATGTATCTGACACAACAAGTTTCTGTAGTATTTTTTATATTTTTAATTTTTCACCTGAATTTATTTTATATTTTTGACCATCAGATAATGAGAATTTATTAACTTAACATGAATACAGTAACATCTTATTAGGGAAATTCATGGACGGTTTATTGACAAGATTTAGATTTTTAACACCTTCACCCCAACCAAACTATTTGGGATCTTAAAAACAAATTGGAATTGTATTTAAGTGAATGAATATATTTTTTAAATTGACATTGTTCTACGTCATCTCTCTCTCTCTCTCTCTCTCTTATATATATATATATATATATATTTATATATACATACATACGTACATACATACATACATACATACATACGTACATACATACACACACACATATATATATATATATATATATATACACACACGCACACATATATGTATATAGGTAGGTTTCTATTTGCATGTATGTATCTAAGACATTGTATCCATTCACCGTTAGACGGTGGTGAGAGGGCATATATATATATTTATATATACATACACACACACATATATACACACATATATACACACACACACATATATATACATACACACACATATATACATACACACACACACACATATATATAAAACATTAATGTTAAAACTAAGATATGTTCATTGCTTGACATTGCTTTCTCAACTATATTTGGGAGAAATTATCCCACATGATTTTTTTTTAATCTCTCCTGTAGATAGTGATGAAGTTAAAGATTTTTAGGACATTTAAACTGATGATGTTCCCATCTCTGAAGAGTTTTGCTGATTCAAAAATGTAAATAAAAAGAAAAGGCTTTTATATTAAATCAACGCTAAGTTGAAGAATTGGTTTGCCAAGACTTAGCAACTCTATACACAAATATATATAAATATCTGAAATAATAACACAAACACTGTTTATGGCAGAAAACATACAGAATTTATTTGCCTTTACTATGGGTAGTTGCCATGGATGCGATATGAATTATTGCAACCAAGAATTGAAACAGTGTAGTATATTCAACTAATTGGATGTTTGCCTTCTTCAAAATGAAGTAGATACACTTATATTTCTTAAAGTCAGTTGTTTATCATTTTCAAATGAATTATTCATCTTTACTGAATGTTTGTTTATTGAAATTACTTTTACCAGAAGACAGATGTTAAGCACAAATTTGTTGCCAATACAGACACATTTAAAGTAGTTCTAAATAACTTGAATGAGTTTTAAATTTAGTCTCACAAAGTTAATAAATGAAGTGATTAGATATCATATGTATAGCTTAGACAATAGTCTAATGAAGATTAACTATTTATTAATTTAACAACGATGAAAGCAGTCCAACAGATATTAAATATTACCTGAATGTTGCTTAATTAAAGTTAATTTCTTCACATTGGCAACCATGAACACCTGTTGGTTTTCCAAACCAATGGTATATTTAATTAAAGCCACTGAAGCTAAATTGGCAATGAATATCCTTGGTGAGTTCTATACATTGCTTAGTGTGCTTGCAAACAGACTATATATGTGTGTGTGTGTGTGTGTGTGTGTGTGTGTATGTATATATATATATATATATATATATATATATATATATATATATATATATAGATATAGATAGATATATACATATATATGTATATTTATATATGTATATGTGTATATGTATGTATATGTATATACATATGTATGTATATATATATATGTATATACATATACACATAAACACATACACACTCAGATTGTCTAGAAAAGCTAATCGAGTATGTTTATATGAAATCAAAACTTTAATTCATTTGGTACAAAGAATCGAGGGCAACATTACAAAGACGTCTGTGAAGAAAACCAGTTTAGTGCTCTGCGTTCTGACTGAAAGCCAAAGTGAAAACCAAATATTGATAAAGCAAACATCATTATTTTAATTATATGATATTTGAGTCAGTGAAATCAATTGCATTATCTATTATTATTGCTATTATTACAATAATTATTATTATTATATGAAGATATGAAAGCAGGACCATTAACACACTGGGTGAAATACTTAGCGGTATTTTGTCTGCCGCTACATGTTAAGTTCAAATTTTGCCCAGGTCGACTTTGCTTTTCATCCTTTCGAGGTCAATAAATTAAGTACCAGTTGCATACTGGGGTCAATCTGATCAACTAGGCCCCTCCCCAAAAATGTCAGGCCTTGTACCTATAGTAGAAAGGATTATTATTATCATCATTATTATTATTATTATTTGAAGATGTGAAGGCGGTGAGTTGGCAGACCCATGAGCACACTGGGTGAAATGCTTAGCGGTATTTTGTCTGCCGCTACATTTTAAGTTCAAATTCCACCGAGGTCGACATTGCCTTTTGTCCTTTCTGAGTTGATAAATTAAGTACCAGTGAAACACTGGGGTCGATGTAATCAACTAGTCCCCTCCTCCAAAAATACAGGCCTTGTGCCTTTAATAGAAAGGATTATTATGTGATGTTGTCTTTGAGATTTTTCCCATCAGAACATGTTTTATTTCAAACATTACCAAATGAAATTTTCGTTGAAGTATTTACAAAAATACCTGCAAATGCCTGAGGAAATTCTCTACTCCATACCCAGACTTAGAAAACATTAAAAAAAAATGAGGTTTTTTTCACAAACTTTAGAAATTTTATTTACACACATACATAGCATTTTCACATCCAAAATGGCGACAATAACTAAATAAAAGGAAAAAAACACAAAATCAGAATACAGAATTAAATGAACAAGAAGAAGAAGAAAATGAACTGTATAGTCAACACTTGAAAGAAAAAGACATACCTGATATTCAAAAAAGTAATTTCGTAAGCAGCAATTGTAATAACAATAACAATAACAACACTTAAATGATTCAAGATATTTCTATCCATTTACATTGAAATTGTGTGAAGACAAATGAGGGAACAGATGGAATTTTTAGATCTACCACAATTGTAAGAAAAAAAAAGAATATAGAAAGGAGAATTCTGTATGATCCAACTACATTTCTTTGTCATGAGAGAAAATCCAGCAGAGGACAAAGAGAAACGTTATTTACCTCCCTTCTATGAAAAGCCCTGATAGGATTAAATTTTTCTTTCACCTCAACTAGGACAGCAAGCCCTCCATGAGAAGATATTTCATTTGGAAAGGGGAAAAGTTTTGCTATCATCTACAGCACCTGTAAGCGGTGAACAGGTAGAATCGTTAGCATCCCGGGCAAAGTGTTTAGCAGCATTTCATGCTTTTGCGCATTCTGAGTTCAAATTCTGCTGAGGTTGACTTCGCCTTTCATCCTTTTGGGGTCAATAAAATAAGTATCAGTTGAGCAGTGAGGTCGATGTAACCAACTTAGCGCCTTTTCCAAAACTGCTGGCCTTGTACCAAAATTCAAAACCCTTTTTTTCTGCACCTTTAAAACAGAAAATGCAGTCAAACACACGGGCTGAGATTGTCTGATATCCTGCTGACTAAACATTTGTGACCAAATACATCAGTCAGAGAAATATAAGAGTCATAATAAGAAATATGGTACTGAATGGTTAGTAGTGATTTTTGCTTTACAACTCAGCTTGCAAAGACCTGTTGGGGCAAGTAAAATTGGAATTGTAATTGAACCAAATTTGATGACTGGCACCTGTTCCAGTGGAACGCTAAAAGCACCGTCCAAGCGTGATCATTGCCAGAGCAGCCGTCTGGCTTCCGTGCCAGTGGCACGTAAATAGCACCATTTGAGCATGGCCATTACCAGCGTCTCCTTACTGGCACTTGTGTCAGTGGCACATAAACAAAACATTCGAGTGAGGTCGTTGCCAGTGCCGCTGGACTGACTCCTGTGCAGGTGGCACGTAAAATGCACCATTTTGAGCGTGGCCTTTGCCAGTACCACCTGACTGGCCCTCATGCCGGTGGCATGTAAAAGCACCCACTACACTCTCGGAGTGGTTGGCATTAGGAAGGGCATCCAGCTGTAGAAACTCTGCCAAATCAGATTGGAGCCTAGTGTAGCTATCTGGTTCACCAGTCCTCAGTCAAATCGTCCAACCCATGCTAGCATGGAAAGTGGACGTTAAACGATGATGATGATGAGAGAGTGGTCAAAGCACAATAAACAAAAAAGTGACCAGTGGTCGGGAATCATCAAAACGGACTGGCAAGTCCTAATGACTCCCATGGAGCTAAACTGTGCTCAGTAGAAGGCACAGAAAAGGTGCAGAGCTAAAGAGCACAGGATTAGTTATACAGGTTATATAGGATAGAAAAACTAGTTCTTACATTTGTAGGGGTAAAATACACTTCATGAGTGTTGAATACCTGACAAAACAGAGAAGATTAATCAACAAAAAGAAAACCAATGAAAAGCAGAGGCATGAATAACAGCAAAAACTAGTTTCAAAAGCTTTTGAGACAACAAAGTAAATATCAGAAATAAATTAACAATTGCATCATACCTTAAGAATACCAATCTATAGAGACACACCTTCATCATTTGGTGAAGTGTAAATAATAATTACAAATGAAATTTCTAAAAGTGTGGTGAAAATACATAAGGAAAAAAGGAAAAACACATTAAAAACGAAGAATCAGCAGAAAATGGTAAAAATAGATGAGAAACAATTTCTTTAAACCACAAAAATCCCTCCCCTGGAAAATAACTAAGAAAATGAAGAAAACAAAAAGGAACTAAGCTCCAACATTCTTTGGAAAACAAAGTGATCTAAACTCCACCATTCTTTGAAAAGCAAAGATAAAGTTAATAAACAAAATTACACATATCTGGTGCCATTGAATCTCTGAATAAGTTAGAATGACACAAAGACAATTAAATTTAGAATATAAACAACATGCAAAAGATAGATTACCAGTAAAATTAGAATTTAGACATAATACCAAGCTTTAAAGAAAATACTCTCAAGTTGTTTTTCAACAACAAATGTCTTAAAGAATGCTTACTGGTGCATTTAGTTGCACTCTAACACATTTTGGAAAATAGTTAATCAACTAGGATTGTGAAGTAGCCAGATTTAACCAGGCCAGAAATTATATTTTATTTTCTTTAAATTATTGTATTTTATTGTTCTTTTATTTATTTTCATGTGTATATGTCTATATGCTTGCATATATGTGTGTATCTGTGCCTGCAAGTGTGTATATGTGTGCATGTATATATATATTGTTGCTATCTATGGAAATCCTTACAACCACATGCTTCGTTTGTCTGACACAGAGCCAAATACTTGAAACTGATGCCATAATCTTGTCAGCATTTTCTCCCTTTACCTTTCATTTATGACAGGAGTTGCTCATTCTATACCTGATATTCTTGCTTTTATTATTGTTCTTCTGATTATTATTGTTCTTCTGATTATTATTGTTATTATTATTATTATTTTATGTTTGACTTTTGCTAGTCTCCTCTCACCCAGAACCATGTGGTTGGGAAGCAAGCTTCTTACCACACAGCCACGCCTGCACCTTCACACTCTGCTTTATCTTTTCTTTCTTTGGTGAAAGCTTCATTTTTTGTATTTGTATCCTCCCAAGCCTTTGTTAAAGAAAAACGAATTATCATAATCATTATTATTGTTGTTAGTTTTAGCATTAGTATTATTTATTTCTGTGAGATTGCCATGTGCAATTGCTTGCCCTGTTATTCCCGAATGCTTAAGGTTAAGAGAAGTGATTTAATACTTTCCACTGCCAGAGTTGTCTCTTTAAAAACAAAGTTATTTATCTGATTGAAAAATTAAAAAGTAAGGCACTCACACACACACACACACAAACCCATAGGTGTATATATATAAAGATTAAAGACAGTTCCTATAAGTATGATATAAAACAGTAGGTATTAGAATAGCATTTTTGAGAAAACAAAGAAAGAAAAATGGTTTGGTGTATGAGTGATATAGAAGTTTAAGAGTTGTGTAAATATAGAAATAAAGAGACAAAATGTAAGCAGAAAATACAGAATATTGATTTCTAAATGATTTTATGTATAAAGTTTATAAGTAGAGAGATAGATATGTGACTGTAATTTAAATTAAGTGGGAAAACTCAAACATTTTGGGTGAGTCACATTGATTAACTGACACTCTAGAATTTACAGTTAAATGGAGATGGTTCTTCTCAGAATGTGTACAGTGCTAGTTGGTACTGTTATTTTGAATTTCTTCAAAAGATGGTTCTCCTTTGGTAATGAGTAACGTGTGTGTTAGAAAAAGAGTGACAGACCAACAGACAGATAGACAGAGTTTGTGTGTGTGTCTGTGTGTGTGTAAAAATAACATTTTGAGTTGAACAGAAAGATCTTGTAGAAAACAGGAAAAAACAAATCTCTCTCACCTATGATTAAATGAAAACCTTCTGACATGAACGAAATATGTAAAGAAGGCAGACACATACAACCAATAGTGTGAACAGTTTAGAAACAGTAAATATCTGTGGCAATTCAATTATTTTTGTGATAGAGGTTATGGTGTTGCCAATTAAGAGGAATATTTTTGGTTTGCATTGATTGAGAACTGTTTGACCAAAGAGCAAACGATATTCATTAGTTACCATTGAAATTTAGAAGAAAAATGTTTTACAAAGAAAAATATTTTCTAAATTCAACAAGCACATTGTCTGACATGAGATAAAAGAAATAAAAGAAAATTTGCATTTTACCATTTGCGAAACTGTGAACATCTCTAAGAAAGATTCCTAACTGTAGCTATATTTTATTTATTACTTCTTCTACTATTCTGAATATATTATATGTGGAAATGCCAAATATTATAAAAGAGTAGAGTCTCTTTGAATTCTCTTGCTATGAAATCTGTAACAAATCTTATATTAATATAGTGTTTGCATTACATCACAGTTATGAATGTTATTGGGAGGGTGTCAATCAGAAATGTGAACTTTCCTTTGTAGGAGTAAATTTCTGTTATATAATGTTACAAAGGACATAACAGCTGATTTGTAGCATGTTTATTACAATTTTATGACATTTTTGGCCTCGTAACTTGTGCCGTTTATTTTATGTAATGGAAATTGGGGACAAGAAAAAGTTACTGATGTTTCATATTAGCAGATGCCGAGGTAGAATTAACGAGATTTTATGATAAATAGTTAGATGCGTATTTTGGGCATTTGGAAGGATTTACTGCAGCAAAACATCTCCAGATAATCTTGAATAATGGCAATGGTTATGTCAAAGATAAAGATAATGACCTCCACCCTCTAATGCCATAGATATACAATTAAATTTATAAACACCAACTGGAAAGGGATGGCAAATATTTGTTCTGGAAAGAGTTCTAAGCTTCTTTCTTATGTTATTGGTTGGAATTTTACAACAAAAAGTCAGGAGGACTGTTGAAGATCCATCTCTTAATCATATAACATTTACTACATAGACATAAAAACGGTGGACATACAGAATATTCTAATTGAAAGTACTTCCACATATATGTAATGACTCTCAAAGACTTTCTGAACATAATTACCCAGTGTTGTTCTCTGTAGAAGCATGTTCATTAGCAGGTGGTGCAGCTTAAAGAGCTGTAGACCCTAAACAAATGAAGAAGAATAAACTTCTCACGAAATCTTCATCAGACTGAAACAAACACGAGACCCTTGTCTCATTTAATCAGTAATGTATAACAGACTGTTATATAAAGTGAATAAAAAAGAGAAACCATTTCCACTCTAAAGTAAATTAGTGTCTCCATGTGAAGCTCATTTAAAGACTACATGTATTTTAGAAGCAGCTATGAAAGATTTCCATCTCGCCATGTAATTGGTCTTGCTCAAATTTACTGTAGCCACAATTTGTTTATTATCACATAAGATTTGATTGAACAGTGATACTTTTTCCATTTGAGAGAACTTTAATTATAACACTATGATAACTCGTAGCTTACCCTAAAATAATATTTCATTCACTGAGACTTGTCCATTGAACTTACTTCTATCAATATTGTAATAACTGTGATAATAAATATTAGAAAATATTAGAAAAATTCTCTGAGAAATAAACCCCAAATTTTATGATTGTGTCTCGAAGTAGTTATTATTCTCTGTACCTATTAAAGGATATAAACCTTGCCAAGTAAAGATACACCAAAATCTATCAGCTCAAATTCGTTTTCATGGATGATGGAGCAGAGAAAATAAATAAAAGCTTTGTGTATGTGTGTGTGTGTGTGTGTTTGTAAAACTGGACAAAGAATATTTAAAAAGTATGTAGCAAAGTTTTCCACCATAGACAATAAATTCTTTTATTCTGACTACAGATGGACACTAATGGAAATGGGGGTGGTGGTAGGGCTATGAAATTTGTGTTCAGTAAGAAAATCTTGTTAAAAGGGTAATAAAAGTGTCTGCAAATATTAACCAAATGAATTTTATAGATTGTTGACTTGGCTGCCCAGTATTTTTAATAATAAAAAAAAGCTGCTGAAAATAGAGTTGAAGGTTATCTCGTGCTTTCCTTACATTAGCAACAGAATGTATTTCCTTTCTTCGGAGACTGTGTAGTTTCACCAGATTCTACCCATAAAATGTGCAGAGGATTTTTAATGGTAGAACAGTGGATAAAAGTTTGGCATGCTGTTTGTTCGCTTCAGTAAACTTTTGGTGTTGTTCATTATTTCCATTGGAAGTAAAACATGATACTGGAATATCTTGCGACTATTTTTCTTATCTGCTTCCATAATTATGTGATTGAGTTTCATAGTTCAACTAAACTGTTAGTATAAATATTTGAAGAATTACCACAAAACAAGAAACTAGGGTATAAGAGACGTTTTCGAAGATTTGGAAAATAATGTATGCTATGGGTTTACTCTGATAATTGTTATCAAGGATGATTAAATATAAGACTAGGGAACATACAATTTAGTGAATATACAAGTTAGAAGTCATATACTGTTGGTGAACCTGCAGTTTAGTCAAACTGCTTTAATACTTTTCAATTCTATAGAATAATAAAAAAAAAGATGTAAAAAAGAATAGCATAAACTGCCCATCATTGAGAAAATATTTTAGCACCATTTCATGGGGTATCACATTCATGCCAGTGGTAAAATGTACCAGTGCCTTGTTAAAAGCACCCAGCGCACACACACTATGGGGTGGTTGGTGTTAGGAAAGGCTTCCAGCTGTAGAAACTCTGCCAAATTAAACTGGAACCTGGTGCAGCTCCCCAGCTTGCCAGCCCTGGTTGAACCATCCAACCCATGCCAGCATGGACAAGAGACGTTAAAGGAGGAGAAGAAGGAAGATGTCAAGTTTGATTTTTGTGTCCTCCTTAAGTAATAAATATATTTCTACTTATCTCTATGAATTGCAATTTCTTAAGTTTCCATGTAGAATCCTAACAATTTTTAAAACACTATAATTTTGCAGATATAGGAAATGATATGGGACTCTTATTTGTTTGTTAACTTTGGTCTAGATTTATATTTAAATTATGTTACCAAATCTTCAAATAGTCATTCGTTGATCAGTTTTAGTTTTCAGTTTTTATGTTTTAGTTATTCTGGAAAAAATGTTACTTCAGTTTACTTAGGATCAGATGCAAAAATTTGTTTCTTCTTAGTATAAAAAATAACGACAATAAGCTCACTTCTGGCTTGACTATCATAATCATCATTGTTTTAATTCTTTCATCTCAACATCTTTTTACATGCAGTGTACTGGAGCTTGCACCAATTTCTAAGATATTAGATACTTAGGAAGGACTATACTTCATAACAGTAAATTCCAATTTTGTCAGAGATCTCTGAAATCCTTTCACAGGTTAACTGGGAAACTATGAGTTCAGTGCTTTTATTGACCACAGTCCATCACCTGTGGTGGAATTCAAACCACAGACTCTTCGACTCACAGGCCAGAATCCTAATGATTCTGTTTGCTTCTACATTTTTTTTGTTTCCTATCATATAGTATCATGTCATTTCTCATTATAATAAGTGGTTCTTGCTAAAGATATGGATAGAGAAGACTGTCACAGACTATTTTCCTCCATCAATTCTACTAACAACCGAATGATAGGACTCTAAAGAGTTGCCTTCTTTTCACATTTCCTTCTTGCTTCACTTGGAAGAATTTAATATGAAAGCTGCATTTAATTCAATCTGGCAGACATATAATCAATTTGTGATGACGTAAAAGCACCATTGTGAATATCAATTCAACTATGAAGGCATCAAAACAAAATGGCTATTTTGGTGACACAGACATTGGCAGTGAGTTTAACATTTAAATATAGCCATTTGAGAGATGTCAGTATTCAGTGTATAAAGATGAATGGCGATCTGTGCAGTATATAAATACTAACTGAAGATCATGCTGTGGAAGATAGTAATAAGTTGTTATTGAAGATTACATGGTGTTGCCAACGACTTTTTCCATCTTCTTCATTGTGTTTACATCCATTTTTTTTTTTTTGTACATATTAGAAATGGGTAAGTTGGTTTTGATTATTGTGATATTTGCTTGAATAGTTGCAATAACAAATCATTGAAGCTTTACGATTGGGTGCTGATATGCTAAAAACAGCCAACAAACCAACCAGCTATTAAAGTGTGAATTAGGAGCACTACCTAATATTTCAGCTTGATTGAATGATGCAAATCAAATAATGTGCAGAGAAATAATAGGGAGATTGAAATGAAGTAGGCTAGATATTATTATACGGTAAACTTGAGCAGCAGTTTATAAAAGAAATTGCATATATTTAACTAGCTCTATATTATGTTTACAAATGGTGAAAGAAAATGCGAATGAGATTGTGAGATGGTATATGTGCAGCAGACATTAATGATGTCGTCTTTAAACATTTATATATACATATCTATCTATTTATCTACCTAAATATATTTGTATGTGCACAAGTACTAAAAAATACATTCTCAATAAATGCATATGTACATGCATATAT
>NC_068992.1:2715539-2717139 GCF_001194135.2 Octopus bimaculoides
TATATATATATATATATATATATATATATATATATATGAAAATATACAGCTTACTTATACATATGTATACATAAATATTTATTGTATTAAATTTAGTGTATTTAGAGATTAAGAAGAGATAGAATCACTTCCTGGAGTAACACAGCATTTAATCTACAACAGATAAGTCTTGAAATGTAATGACCATCTGTGGTGTCACTTATTATCAGTTTAAAATAGGAAACGTCCATCATTTCGCTTCCTCTCAACAATTCAAGATGTTCACTTGCTTACAGAGTTGTCTCCAACATGTCTGGCCTTTTGTTTTACAGATAGCCTCCGTGATATTGTTATATGTTTCATCTCTAACACCATAGAAATGGAAATGCACCAGTAAATGAGAAATGTCCATGACTGCCGTAGAACTCATTTCCATATTTATTGCTTAATTCCAATTAATAATAATGGAAACACAATCCAGGATTCCAGCTGACTACCAGATAACCTCTCTAGGATTAGTTCACATTGTGTATTTTGCCAGTGGTTGGTTAATTCGCTTGACGGTGGGTTTAGGAAGAGTTTTGCTGGAATTAAATCTGAAAGTTGTTAATATTCGGAAATGTTAATATTATGTTTGATGTATCTGTATTGAGTGAAACGAAAGTAAGGTTTTAAGCTTTGCAGAACAGAGAGAGTAAATACGTGTATGAATGCACTTGTGCAAAAGCTGATGCATGTACGTGCCAGTTTCATGATGATAGATATAAGTAGCATCATCATCATCATCATCATAATTACCATCATCATCATCAGCATCATAATAATAATCATCATCATTATCATCATAGAAATAATGATACCAGTAATAATAATATACACATATCTATATATACACACACACATATATATATATATATCAGGTGATGCCATTAAGTTAGACATGGCCTGCATCAATCTTTGGTTGAAACATATCTAAGTTTCATATATATATATATATATATATATATATATATATATATATATATATATATATATATATATATATATATATATATATATATATATATATATACACACACACACACACACACATACATATCCAATTTCATTCTCCTTTACTTAACAAAGTGGACCCTATTCTTGTCAGGTTGAAAAAAATTGCCGTCTGCATAAAGTAGTAGGCTTTTCATTCCTCATTTCATGTATTCGTATCCATAGAAGTGATTTTCTATATTGATAAGTGACTTCCATTCAACATTCTCAATCTCCAAAAACTCATAAAATAAATAACATTTCTCTGTCAAGCTTGTAGGTTAGAAATTAGCATTCCGTAGAGTAGGCAGTTTGTTTCTCAACCCAAATTAACCTCAAGACCTATTGCTTCCAATGGCTTGGGGGCAGAATTAATGTAGTTTTGATTTGAAATCATGTCTGTAGAATCTTCAGTGGGTGTAGAATTGGTCGATGCATAGATTTTAATTGAACAGGTCAGCATTTCTTGACAACAGGCTACATTACATACACACACATACACTCACATCAATATATATTTTATAGTTTTACATTATAACGGACTGCCTTATCATATACACACATATATATATATATATATATATATATA
>NC_068992.1:2717546-2719777 GCF_001194135.2 Octopus bimaculoides
TATGTATATATATATACATACATGTATATATATATACATATATGTATGTATGTATATATATATACATACATGTATATATATATATATATATACCTGAATGGACTACCTTATTAGTGAAAAAGATCTCCTCAAAAAGAAAACTAATGATGGTGATGATTATAAATATGATGAGTTTGAAGATGGGAGGTAGGAAGGTACTAGCACCTTTTACCAATAATTACTCTACAATCTAAAATTAACTTATTCGACTAAATTAATTAACTATATTCTTATGTAGCTAGTCAACAATGCAGAACTTTGAAAACCAATTCAGAATCCAAAACCATTTTTTTAAAATTCTAATTTAGTCTAATTTTGGCTCTATTTTTTCTTTTTGTTTTTTTTCTTTTTGGTGTGGTGGATATTTCTTGATCCTCTCTCCAAAAATGGTTATAATTAGTTCCATTAAGCCTTATTTTATTCCTAGGTTAATTATCTTTCACTAACTTTCATTTTAAACTTGATTTTTTTAACTGCTGTTATTATCTTAGTCATTTTTAATTCCACCACCATGATGACGATGAGGATGAACTCCACCAGTACAACTATGTAGGTGACCACCATCACCTGCCACTACCACTGCCACGATCCCACCACCCTGACCTGATCTACAACCTGCCACCACCAGCACCACCCATCACCACCACCACCATCCACAACCACTGTCCACCCACCACTACCCACCACCACAACCATCACCATCATCATCATGACGACAACGATGACCACCAATATGACAGCGACCACCACTACCACAACCTATCACCATGACCACCACCACTACTGTTACCATGATTACTTATGTTGTCATGGTAGTTACGTTATTACATTTGGCTCCAGTTCCTACTTTGGTTTCCAATTTTTTCCCCATCTTTTGTCCAGCTTCCTTCTTGTGGTTTTTCTCGTTTCTGTTTTATTTCCCTCGCATCAGCACATCTCTTCTGCTTCGTTGTTTTGTAACTATTTAAGCCTTGTCACTGAAACCGAATCTAATTCTTTTGTTTCCAACCATCAGTCATTCACCAAAAATTGTGTGCTGCCTGACATTTCTGTCTACGTCTTCTACTTATTTCCTGAAGAACGCATGTGCTTCATATTAAACACAGCCATTTTCCTGCATCAGCATCTACCTGTTAACATTTCTATGCCTCCTTCTCTTCGAATCTGCATTGTTATGTTATAATTAACATACGAGATTCCGATACACAAGGAGACACATATATCAATAGAAAGTTCAGTGTTGGTGTGTATTTTATTATATTTATAGGTCGGCAATTGCTGGAGTTGCATGATAAGGGTATTGAAATAGTAAAAGTATATCCTTAGAGGAGACAAGGAATTATTACAAGTGGCAATCGAATAAAGAATATGGCGGTGAAGTGGATGCATGTGTGGCAGTGTGTGTGTGTACGTATATGTGTAAGTATACGTACATGTCTGTGTGTGCACTTGTATTGTATTTATATGAGTGTGTACATGTATATATGTGTATGTGTCTGTGTATATGTGTATGTGTCTGTGTATATGTGTATATATATATATGTATATGTATATTCTTTTATTCTTTTATTTGTTTCAGTCATTTGACTGTAGCCATGCTGGAGCACCGCCTTTAGTCGAGCAAATCGACCCCAGTACTTATTCATTGTAAGCCTAGTACTTATTCTATCGGTCTCTTTTGCCAAACCGCTAAGTTACAGGGTTGTAAACACACCAGCATCGGTTGTCAAACGATGTTGTGGACACACACACGCAAACATATACACATACACATACATACATACATACATACACATATATATACACATATATATATATATATATATATATATACATACATACGATGGGCTTCTTTCAGTTTCCGTCTACCAAATCCACTCACAAGGCTTTAGTCAGCCGGGGGCTACAGTAAAAAAGACTTTCCCAAGGCACCAAGCAGTGGGAATGAACCTGGAAGCATGTGGCTGAGAAGCAAGCTTCTTACCTCTCAGTCATGCCTATATATATAGCGAATTACGAATTTCAGAAGAAAAAAATTGGAACCAGAAAGTAGATAAGAGAATTCAATATTATTCCATCACCATACAATATTGTAAAGTAAATTGATTGAATTAGGTGTGAATAGATATACAAATTTATTTCATTATATTAAATTTTCAAACCGCTGGTGAAAGAATAATTTGGTTTATATA
>NC_068992.1:2719787-2722035 GCF_001194135.2 Octopus bimaculoides
ATATATATATATATGTATATATATATATCATCATCATCATCAGCATCATCATCGTCGTCGTCGTTGTCGTCGTCATTTAACGTCTGCTTTCCAGGCTGGCATGGGTTGGACAGTTTAACTGAGGGCTGGCGAGCCAGAAGGCCGCACCAGGCTCCAATCTGATCTGGCAAAGTTCCTACAGCTAGATGGCCTTCCTAATGCCAACCACTCCAGGAGTGTAGTGGGTGCCAGTGGCACAAGAGCCAGTCAAGCAGTACTGGCATCGACCATGCTCGAATGGTGTTTTTATCAGTCCCACTGCATGGCACCTTGGGCAAGTGTCTTTTACTTTAGTCTTGGGCCAACCAAAGCCTTGTTAGTAGATTTGGTAGTCAGAAAACTGAAAGAAGCCCATTGTGTGTGTGTGTGTTTGTCCCCTCAACATTGCTTGATAACGGATGCTGGTGTGTTTACGTCCCCGTAACTTAGTGGTTTGGCAAAAGAGACCAATAGAATAAGTACTAGGTTTACAAAGAATAAATCCTGGGCTCAATTTGCTCGACTAAAGGCGGTGCTCCAGCATGGCCACAGTCAAATGACTGAAACAGGTAAAAAAATAAAACAATAAAAGAATATGTGTGTGTGATCAACAGAACAGCCTGCCCATAAGATTAAAATATAAGTGGATGAGCATTCTACAGACATGTTTACCCTTAATGTAGTTCTTCAAGAGATTGAGCATGACACAGAATGTGACAAGGTTGGCCCTTTGAATTGCAGGTACAACTCCTTTCGCCAGCTGAGGGAACTGGAGCAATGTGGAATAAAGTGTCTTGCTCAAAGACAATGCACTGCCTGGCATCGAATTCACAACGTTACGATCATGAGTCAAATACCCAAAACACTAAACCACACACCTTCACAATATAATATAATCTTTTCTACACTAGACACAAGGCCTGAAATTTTTTGGGGGGTGGGGACCAGTCGATCAGATTGGCCCCAGTACACAACTGGTACTTAATCTATCGACCCCGAAAGGATGAAAGGCAAAGTCAACCTCAGCGGAATTTGAACTACACAATATAATACAATGTCTGGGAAAGGTACACAATGTTAATGGAAGGAATGAACAGAAATACGATTTTAGTTTTTGTTGGGTTAGTTATTTTTGGTTTATAAGATTATTGTGGCTTAAAGATGATTATTTTAATACTTGTTTGCCTTACTATTTTGTTCTATTCAGAATATAGTATTTTGTTTGTCAGTGAGGTGGTTATAGTAATACTTATTGACTAAAGTAGGTCTGATGTGAAATATTCTTGTCACTAAAGTAATGGGAGTTGAAAGTAGAGTGAAAGTTCTTTGGAAGAATGTTTTAAGAATGGATATTTTTATTCTGACTAGATTCTCAACTTTAACAAATAAGAAAAGAAAATATCTTCGTTTGTTGGTCCATAGACTTAGTTAGAAGGGAGAAGTGAGTCGATTTTTATCCAACTTGTACATTTTTATCTGATAGTCTGTTGTGCTCATCTGTTGGTTCTCCCCACCCCCTGCATCAAAAGTTGTTGGTGATGAGAAACATGTCACCAACAGACCTAAATCTTGGGAGGATTTATGAACTGCCGAGACAGGAATTTAATGTTGAAGTTCATCTGAATACGCGCGCGCGCGTGCACACACACACTCACACACACACACACACACACCCATACATACATGCATACATACATACATATTCAAACATACATACATGCACATACACACAAACACACACATATATATACATGCATACATATTCCAGTAAAGGTGCTTTGGGTTTCGGTTAGAAACTGGTTCTTTCTCTATTAGCCAAAAATCTTGAAATAAAACCGAATAATCATGCACACACACACACACACACACACACACACAAATAGCAAATGTTTAGTAAATTAGAGAACATGTTAGTTAATCCTTGGTTGTACAGGTTTTTTATTAAAGGCCATCTCAAGACTGTAACAAAGAAATGAATTTTTCCATATTTTTATAGGTCAACACCAGAATTCAGTACCCTGTGATGTGGTTGAGGTTGATGACAGGTGTAGTCTAGACTTGCAAAGGAATGTCTGGCATTCTTTTCATCAGGAATATTGTCTTTCATTGTATGTATGTATGTATGTGTGTGTGTGTGCGTATGTATATGTGTATGTGTTTGTGTATGTGTGTATGTATGTATGGGCCTGTGTGTATGGGCATGTATGTATATATGTGCATGTATGAGTGT
>NC_068992.1:2722318-2723850 GCF_001194135.2 Octopus bimaculoides
AAAGACACACACACACACACACACACACACACACACACACACACACAAAGACCATGATTTTTTTTTTTAAGTGAGATCAGATATGTATTGTTACTTCTAGATGTGTTACCATCTCTCAAATCTTCCTAATCTTTTCTATAATTTCCCTTTAATAAAATCTTCCAATTTTTAAGTATTTATTTATTGAATGAATTCAGACGACTAGAGTTAATTCAATCTTCTCAAAGTCGCTGCTTAAAAACTAAAACATATATATTTTTTATTGCATATTTAGTTTAAATGTTGCCTAGTTATCTCTGCTTAGAATGAGCGTTATCTCTATTCCTAGATATCATCCGTTTGTTAGAGAATCTTGAATTGTTTCACCAAGTGTAAACTAAGATAGAAAGTTATTATGGTGAACTGTTACACCATAGAAAATAAGCTGATAATACATAAATAATGAATATTGAATTATACTAGCAGAATACTTTTTTAACTACTAATTACCTACATCTCGTTTAGTAATAGACCATGCAACAGATCCTTGATGCCTTTCACTAATAGCCTGTTAGTTTCTTTTTTTCTTTTTTTTCCTCCTTTATACCTACACCTATCTTCATAAATAATCTATTAGGATTTTCAATAACTTTTGCCTAATCTACTTTCGTCTATACTTCCTTTGATGTTTCTTCAGCTAATTCAAAACTCTTCTTCACTGCTCTTGCGTTTTTCTCATTAGTTTACAGTCCATTCCTTGTATATACAGAGATGCCATTAGTTTGTAAAGATTTAATGCCACTCACATTAATGTTGTTAATGTTTCTTTTTCTTTTCTTTTTTCTTTCCATTTCTCTTTCTTTTGTCTCCTTTGCCCTAATTCCTTTAGGCAATAATTTCTACACACCTCACACTTCGAGTGAGTCACTGAATAAATTTTTGATTTTCATTACCTCCAAAGTTAACCGAAGCTCAATTACAAACACATGAGTCAAAATAACTCAATAATATCTCCGCTACTATCAGGAAATATTGGATCACTTGAGCCAAGAAAACTAAATTACTATTGAATCCTGAGCCGACAATAGCCACATTTCAAAGTCGGGTAGAAATTATAATGACAGGAAAATAGAAAAGAAAAAAACACACCCTTCTTTTAATCTTCTCTTCATACCACTTATTAAATCTGCATAAGAAATAGTCAGACGTATAGGAGGTAGAAGGTTAGAGTTATAGATTATATCAGGTGAAATAAAGAAACTGAAAGAACTACAAACAATTGAATCGATTGGAATATTCAATATGAGAAAGAAAGAAATGAGATGAACTGAGAGACAAGTGACAGTTACTTTTGCAGTTGAGTAAGGTTTGTACAGAAAGTATTGTGGTCAATTATTGCAGCATTCAGCACATCTGAATATAAGGAAACTGGAAAAAAATGTCTGCTATTTTCTTTTTGTATCTTGTCAATCTAAAGATTTTGTGATAACACACAGACACACACACACACACACACGTATGTATGTATGTGTATATATATATATATATATATA
>NC_068992.1:2723860-2730325 GCF_001194135.2 Octopus bimaculoides
TGTGTGTGTGTGTGTGTGTGTGTGTGTGTATAAACACACACACACACACACACACACACACATATCAGCATCATCATTATCTCATCATCATTATTTTATGTTTGTTGTCTCATGGTGGACCATGTCGGGTGATTCTTCTCAAGTACATTATTTTCTCTTTATCATTTCCTTCATGAAGTTCAGTTTCTTAAAATCAGTTTCCATTTCTTCTTCCCATGTCTTATTTATTCTTCTTCTCTCACAGAGTTCTTCCATGTAGGTTACGTTGTACTTCTTTACCCAACTCTCAGCCTCCATACCTAACAATGTCTTCATACCAACTCAGTCTTTTCCCTGCCTCTGTGTTCTACTGATTTTTCTCATTTCAAATCTTTCTTTGACACCCTGAGTCTTCTTTCTTTATTCACACTGTCTTTGAATTTCGTTTAAATCATAAAACTTTCATCTCTGATTGATTTAACACCTTTCATTTCTAGAATTTGCTTCTAAAAATAATCAAACAGTTCAGCCACAAGAACTAGTTCATTGGCATACTGAAATTCCAATAGACAGCTGGGTTTAAACTCCTCTGCTATAACCTGAAGAACTATAATAAACAGAACCAGCTGAGAACCAAACCTTGATTGGTATTTCTTTGCATGCTAAATTCCTCACAGAACTCGTTGTAAACTCACACTTTGCTGAGAGTATCTCTGTAAATAGCTCCTCTGGCTCTTAGAAACCAATTCCCCTTCATTTTCTTAGCACCAGACGACAGAGTATGGTCAGAAACCTTCTTCAGATCCAGTGGAAATTAGACTTGGTTACTTTTCCTTGGAGCTTCACTTCATCATTTCATTTGGATCAGTTCTTCAGTTGCTCTCCACTCATTTGCTCTCCACTTCAATTGCTCTCCACTCTGACACACATCTAAATAGCCTATGTTTGATTCTTTTTAAAGCAGATCTTTTCTCTTTGTATCAGTTGACTGCTCATTCTACTTCACTGGATGCTTTCAGAGTCTCAGTGACCATCACTTATGATCTGGCTGCTTTCTCTGCTGTCATAACCTTGATGATTTCATAGCTGTTAAAGACAGCGAGCTGGCAGAAACATTAGCATGCCGGGCAAAATGACCACACTCAACAGGTGTTTTTTACATGCTACTTGCATGGGAGCCAGTCCGGCAGCCCTGGCAACAATCATGCTTGAATGTTGTTTTCCATGTGCCACTGGCACATGTGTCGGTGAGGTGACGTTGGCAATGATCACACTTAAATGGTGCTTTTTACATGTCACCGGCACAGGAGCCAATCTGTGGCCCTGGCAACGATCAGACTTGGATGTTCTTTTAATATTCCATGAGTGCCATCTCCAATCAATGTTGATTAAATTAATCACTAATCAACTCATCAACATTAAATGGTACATTCTTCATCAAGGAAAGATTTGATACTCATAATTACTTCAAACCATTTTCTGTTGAATGGCGAATAAAACAATCTGAAATTATAACTTGCATTTGAGGTCATGTGTATTTAACTCACAGTCACTAACATTTATAAAATGCGTGTGTATCAACGTATGTGTTTGTGTATGTGTGTATTTGTATGTCCTTGCATGTGTGTGTGTATGTTGTACTGTAAGCTTCCCAATTGATGGCAGTCTCAGGATGTGAGAAGCAGTTAGTGTGAGTTTGTCAATATGTAGGACATTTTCTCTTGAATGTGTTTCTGCAATCAGTAAAGGAAGTTGAGTAAATAAGAAACAGAGTTACAGTATAATGTATAAATCTTTATTAGGTTCTAAATACATAGAAATTAATTATTTTAGGCCAAAACAAATAAACTGAACATCAACAAAACCAGTCTATTGCCAGCAGTTTTCTTTATAATTCAATTATTTTGTTATGGAATTATGCACAAAGATCACTGGAGAGGTTAGAAGTCTATGATCAAATACCATAATAACCAAAATATAATAATAAATAAATAAAAAGGTAGCTCACAATATCAATAAATTCGGAGTATTTATTTTTAAAATATTCCTTCTAAAATCCAATATAAATACATACAGACAGACAGACAGAAAGTCAGAGAGGTAGATACACACACACACACACACACACACACACACACACACACACACATATAGTATATCATGAGTGTAGAAATAGATGTACGACTGCTACTGTTATGTTTTAGAGTTCTGCATAGATTATCATAATCCGGTCTGCTTCCTGCATACTGGTTAAGTAACTACAATACTTCATGGTATCACAAGGTATGAGATACAAAGCAAAAGCAGGAGAAAACCATGATAAATACAAGTTTATATTATTAATTTTTATGTGTTTCACCATTGTGGTTGCTTGGAACCCTGCATTGAGAGTTCCAAATACATTTGGATGCTTAACTAGAACAAATTAGAAAATGCATTTTTTTTGCATTAAGATTCAATGCAGGATTCCAAGCAACCATATTGAATCATAACGGTGAAACATACATAAGAACTAATATAAATTAGTGTTGATTTTAATTTCTTATCAGCTGCCGAACAAATATCATTATGATTTCCACACCAATAATATCACCCTTGCATATCTGTTTTACTGTGATGGCAAGGATTGGATAGCTCTTTAGCATATCATTCATAATGGTTCTTCCTCCTTTTATGCACACAAGAAAAGGTAAAAAAAAGAGCAACAAACTCTGTTATTGCATATGTTTTGTTGCTTTTAGAATAGTTTTTGCAGTTGGGTTGAGTACCTCTCTTTTTGCCTTCTATTCTACAAACTGGATATATGCAACCAAACACTCAGGTGATTGTTGCCGAAAAGATTAGAGTACTTTTCACCTGTGTTTCCATTTGTTTCTAACTTTTATGATTGGTTTTTACAGCTGGATAACCTTCCTTTCACCACCTTCCATCCAGTATGTTCTAAGAATGTTTTATCATGCCATGAGCACACTAAAGCAATTGTCCCCATAAAATCTTGAAAATCATCTTTATGGCTCCACATTGGTTCTGTTCTTTCTTACTGTTTTGGGTCAGTCAATTCCCTTCTCTCTCACCAATCATTTTCCCCTTTGCTGAATCACTTTTAACGTAGAGTAACAGCTCACCTTGATGGTTTACTCTCTCCAAAAGTCTTATGAGAGTCGCTGGTGTGATTAGGTCTGAACTCTTTTCATGTGCTATCGGCCATATTTCGGATATTCAGTTTCTTAGACAGGCTGCCAGTAAATGGCTTCTTGGTTGTTCTTGTTATAGATTTAAAGTAAATTGCCATATTGCTGTCAGGGAAAGAATGACATTCCTTACAGGGTACAAGAATCTACAACTCTGGCTAACTTGCAAATTGAAAATTTGCTCCAAATGTTTGCAACAAGACAGACAACATTTCAAACAGTTTTGGAAAGCCACTCTAAAAAAGTTACAATCCTTCTGACAGACATTCACTCAAATTCTGTCACCCTAAATTTGCTTACGAGTGTTTAGTCAACCCAAGGCTCAAACTGCCTCACAGGGACATTAGAAAGAACATTTAGTTGCTAGAAACCAATGCCAAAATAAACAATGAAGCCTGGTGCAGCCCCTGGCCCTATCAGCTCCTGTCAAACCGTCCAACCCATGCCAGTACGAAAAACACATTAAACAATGATGATGATGATAAAAATAAGCTGAAGTTCAGCAGCTTTTTGAGCAAGGGTTTTTGTGGGTGTGAGCAGAATGAGGGGGTGGGGGATAAGGTTATTGCTATGCACATGAAAGTTCATACTTCTCAACTGATGTCTCTTCTTAATAATAATAACCCATTGTTATGTAATTCTGATTTCTTTGCTTGGAGTTAAGAACTTAAGAAATGAGAGATGGAGAAGTTCATGATTTTCTCGAGAGAATTATTGAATGAAAGGAGAATGCAGTGAAGTGGAAAGTTCTGCATATTATCAAGTTATGGTTTACGGTTCACTGGGAGGAACCATAGTGGTTCTGCAATGCCAAGATTGATTTCTTGTAGAGTTTGTTTTAGGAAGGAAAATGTCTTTATGTAAAGGTGATGCTTACCTGAGTGGGATGGGGTGGGGCGGAATTTTTGAGGTGATATTTATTGTTCAAAAATCATTAGTGAAATACGGTGATGTCCTTCATATTTGAACTGGTTGGTTCTGGTGTGGTGGGTGGGGGTGGGGTGGAATTACCAAACTTTTGGACAGTTTGTTAAAAGCATTTGCACAAAAATTATTCCAGCTTCCCTTTATCAAAATGTTACTCTACATGTATTCCAAAGTTTGCAAATGCTGCTGCTTCTGCTACTACTGCTGCTGCTGTTGTTGTTGTTGTTGTTGATGATGATAACCAATCTTCTCATTAGTAAGAATAATTCATGTTTAAGTGGAAAATTTTGCTGAAGTCTCTAAAAAAAAAAACTGTTTCTTTTTCTACTTAAATGTGAATTCCTATATACTAAATTTGTAATGTTTACTTTTCCATAATAATGTGAGCACTTACATCAGAAAATATAAACAAACAGCTTATCAAGAAAAATCATAAAACTCAAGAGAAATTTTCTTTCAAATGTTATCATTTGTTTGGTTACTGGCATAAGATAAACATTACCAGTTTCTTTCACTTTGTTGGTGCCAGACTTGAAATTAAAACTAAATGTTATAAAAAGGAGAATAAATAATTACAACTATTTAAAGTACATTAAGAAATCCCGACTCACCAATAATTACTCCATTCTAAGCTTAAACATTTTCTCCATTCATTTCATTCTTTCTCTTTTTCATTTTTGTTTTTCTTTCGTGCTATCATAAAAGTCACTGTTTACCATTGAATTTATAAACAGACATCAGAAAATGCTGAAATTTATACCTGCAAGACATTACGTTTAATTGTAGCCAATATGAACAGTACTGTAGTGGGTATCATTGATGTATAATGTGTGAAAAGAGGAATCTAAGTTACCAGACAGGTAATGGACAATGGAGACCCTTTACATTAAGTAGAGATAGATATTGAGTAGAGATAGGCATTCGCTTTTCAAAGAACAAGATTTTTCCACTGGAGAAGATCCTAATATTTCAGAGAACTGCTAATAAAAGGAATTTGTATGAAGATTGCAATGCAGCTTATTTTCGTCTGATAGCCTCCAGTCAAGTTGAATAATGAAACATTATTTTATTATGTTTAAGAATACAATAGTTCTGCCGTTGTCACTACTATGAACACTGCAAAGAATTGAAGATTTTGGATCTTTCATATTTCCTTGTCATCTTAAGACTGCAGTCATTCATGCATGTGTGTGTGTGTGTGCTTGTGTCTATGTGTATGTGTGTGTGTGTGTGTGTGTGTGTGTGTGTGTGTGTGTGTGTGTGTGTGTGTGTGTGTGTGTGTGTGTGTGTGTTCTGTGTTCATTTTGTGCATTTTCTTTTGTTAGAAATAGAAAAGCATTATCCAAAGTTGAATATTGAGAATTTTTCCAAACATACTGTCAGCCATGATAATTGAGATAATTTTTAATATCTATAGATCGTTGTTGTTGTTGTTGTTGTTGTTGTTGTTGTTGTTGTTGTTGTTGTGTATTTTTGTCATTTCAAGACGTGCTAGTCTTCACTCACTGAACCGAATGTGATTCTTCCTCCTTTGTAACAGTCTACCTGGAATGCAGTGACTAAAAATATGTTGAACAGAACATGTAGCAGCTTTAGAGTGACATGCTGAGAGGTGGTAGAAGAGGAGGAGGAGTGCAAACTAATAAATGTTGAAAGACACATGTAGCATAGAACATGTAGCAACGACATCGTGGAACATGTAGCAACTTCAGTGTGACATGCTAGTAGTAGTAGTAGTAATAGGAGGAGGAGGGGTGTAAACTAATAAATGTTGAACACCACTTGTAGCATGGAACATGTAGCAATTTTAGTGTGACATGCTAGGAGGAGGAGGAGGAGGAGTGTAAACTAATAAATGTGTAGCATGATGATGATTGATATTAAACTACCATTTGATCGCAGGTGTCTTTCCCAGGTAAATAGACCCTTGCTACTTATGCAGAGATACCACCAGGTTTAGATACTCACTCCTGATAACTAACAGCAATCAGATGAAAAACTATATTCTCTAGCATAAAAAAAAAGTCTTGTTAACAATCCAGTTAACATTACTTTCAAAAGGAAGAGCTCTTGATAATGCTGCTTAGGGAATTGAACATTATCATGCTTCTTGATAATGTCATCTTCTCATCTCTTCTGGTTACATGTAGTTAAGCAATAATATCTGCTTAAAGCTATGAGCCTCCATGAAGGCCCTAGAAGTTAAGCAAAATAGGTTGTTTTTTTTTCCTCAGACTGACAGAATCATTAGAGAGCTAAGAAAAGTAGTATACATTATTGGGTTAAATATCTTTATGATCTGAGTTCAAATCCTATCAAAGACCAAACTGCTATACAGCAGTCTGAGATTGGTAACACATGTACCAAT
>NC_068992.1:2730361-2730869 GCF_001194135.2 Octopus bimaculoides
TACCAATGAAGTAATTGAGGGGAATTAATCAACAATTCACCACCATATTGTTTGTGACCTTAAAAAATGTACATTATTTACATTAGATGGATATTGTTCTTCACCTTGTTTGTTGTTAACACAATGTTTCATCTGTTATACCCTCCAGCCTTCATCAGGTGTCTTGGGGAAATTTCAAACCTGGGTTCTCATTCCTAACATTTTTCAATGTTGTTATTATTATTATTACTATTATTATTATTGTTATTATTATTATTATTATTATTATTATTATTATTATTATCATTATTATTATTATTCAGGTCACTGCTTGGAGTCGAACTAGGAATCTTGGGGTAAGTGGAACGTGCTCTTAACCACTACGCCATATGCCCATGGGTGTAGTGGTTAAAAGCATGGGCAACTAACCCCAAATTCCAAGTTTGATTCCAAGCAGTGACCTGAATAATAATAATAATAATAATAATAATAATAATAATAATAACATAGAAAAATACCTTAGGAATGA
>NC_068992.1:2730879-2738068 GCF_001194135.2 Octopus bimaculoides
ATAATAATAATAATAACATAGAAAAATACCTTAGGAATGAGAACCCAGGTTCGAAATTTCCCCAAGACACCTGATGAAGGCTGAAGGTTATATCAGCCAAAACGTTGTATTAACAACAAACAAGATAAGGACAAATATCCGTCAAATGTAAATAATGTACATAATTCCTCATCTCTTAAATATAGAACTGTATCAACAACAGAGTTTTTTTGTTTGTATGTATGTATGTATGTATGTATGTAGGTATCCATCCGTATATGGGTGAGTGACATTTTACAAACAATGGCAAATACTGTACTTCATTTCCATATAAAATACAAACAAAAATACATACAATTAGAGAGTCAATTTCAAAAATTTTGTCTGTACAAAAAATATCATAGTATATGTCTGTTCCAAAATTTAGTAAAATTTGGTAATAAAGTATGAAAATATAATTTAATATTAAACTCCATTCAGTGTTACAAGAACTGAAATAAACAAGCAAAAACAATCCTCAAAGGCCTAATTAAATTTATCTGTCTGGTCAAAAGATGATCAAACCATAATGATGTACAATAGTTATCAATGATCATTTAGTAAAGTATATTTTGTTTGAAGTTTCACCTTTTCATGGCAGGATTTATTATAATAAAATTCACTTCATATGCTTTAGTTCATTTCCGAAATTATCAAGAATTTGGAGGTAATGTGAACTTTTGTATTATTTCTCAGCAAATATTTTTTGTATAAAATTATAATGAAAGGTTCTAATTTAAATGTAAAAAAAAAAATTTAAATATGAGATTCTGTCTAATAATGTCACAAGTGGTCTCAAGTGCGTTAGTATTAAAAAAGATCAAAATATAACAAATTTTTAAGACTTCTTTCAGCAAGGAATAACAAGGAGTGAATAACAAATCACTCTTTTTTAGCGATAGAGTGATTTTTTATATTACTTTCAAGCCTTTGATTAAAGATTAACTAACTTCTTAATTAGTTAAGTGGTGATGTTGTTCAATCACTGCTATTTCTTCTTGCAAGCATGGAATAGCCAACCCAACTGATAGTTAAATGGTGATCACAAAAACACAAATTTCACAACTTGCCAAGTATACACGGTGATGTCACTCGGCACACTGCCTCATGAAGGTCACTGCTAGCACTCACTGCACATGCAACCATGTGCTGCCATCTATTGGCCGGCTACAAAACTAGTCTAGATCTTTTTGATACCACTTCATATAACTGTTAGTTTTTCATTCTTCTACCATGGAATAACTGTTCTTGTCTGTCTGCATTAATGCCAGTAAAGCTATAGTCATACATAATCCTTTACTGGCAGAAACATCAATCAACTGAATACCAAGCTTGACATTGAAATGATAGTTGCCTTAATTTATCTTAACCAGTTTGTCAAATACATGCAAAGCTACCAATATTAGCATAACAATAACATCACATCTTCCAAATGCAGTGTCTAATTTCTTTTGTAATTCAAGAACTGCATCTAACACATTTGTTCCTGCATCAGTTATCAAATCACAGCCTTTATTAATAGAATTTGGAATATCATTCCAAGCTTCAGGGAGTCTTTGTGCAGTTTATTCCCAAGCATTATCTGTGCTATTGCTTATTGGATCTGCAGGCGCTAACAGACCCTGTTATGTCTGAAGATTACAGCTGCATTATTTACTGCTTGAATTATAAACTATGTTTGTGGTTTTTATCATTTCTTCTGCATCAACACGAAACTGAGATTATAATTTCATAAGACTTTATTCCTGTTGATTATATTTGAATCTATCAAAGTAAATGGATTAAAATGTTTTCTTTAGTTAGGAATTCTTCATGAACTCAAAAGCATAAAATTTAAAGATGTAGTAATAGAACTTTTACTTCCTCAATATGCTTTTAAACTAATTTTAGCACTTTTGACCCATTCTTTCAGTAATTCTATTAGATTCTGCATGATATAGAGGCATTTTCAGAGGTTTACATCCTAAATTATCAAGTCATCATCTTACACCCAATCTTCTCAAGTTGTTATCACGAATTTCCTGTTGTCAGACATGAATATTTCTAGAATACCATCTTTGACAGCTTGGTTCTTAAAACCAGATAAACTGTGTTGGTTTCTCCATTATTTCGGTCCACAAGTCCTGCCTGGCAGGCACCGTCTAAAGTAATTCTGGTTTTGTTGCTGCACATAACAAATATCTTACATGTCATTCCATGTCTTCGCAGTAACCTTCCCATCATGCATCTAATTTCCATCGGTTCCTTGTTGCCGTTGAACCACAATGTCCAATATTTTTCTCAAAACAGGTTATGCAACTTTTAACCGAAATTCTTCATTACAAAAGAAATGATATCTTAAACTGTTAACTCACTTTTCAATAGCATAAGTGAACTTTAAGCAACAAAACAATCACTCTAATTATTATTGGTTTCAAATTTTGGCACAAGGCCAGCAATTTTGGAGTAGGTGGAAAGTCAATTACATCAACCCTAGTGTACAACTGGTATTTATTTCATTGACCACAAAAGGATGAAAGGCAAAGGACCTCACTGAAATTTGAACTCGGAACATAAAGACAAACAAAATGCAACTATTTTGCCTGACATACTAAAGCTTCTGCCAACTTGCCACCATAATTACTCTAATTACTCTAATTATTAATAAAATCATTTATAATATATCAAATAAAATTTTGTTGTTTGCAATCTCCAAATTTACACTTCATAATTCATAACATCAAGGAGAAAAATCATCATTATAATTACATTTATTCAATCATAATTAAGCAGAAACATGTGACATAAAACTTCTCATTTGAAAAATCCATGAAGATATTACTTCTGCTTAACCATAATTTTTGTTGGAGCAAATATCCTACTGGTTTATATTATAAGACCAAAATGTCATGTTCTTCAGGTAAACCATATAAATGTCAAGAATTTCTTAATATTTAAGGAACATAATGTGGCAAACTGGCAGAATTGTTAGCACATCAGGCAAAATGCTGTGTAGTTTGTCTGTCATTATGTTCTTAGTTCAAATTTTACTGAGGTCAACTTTATTTTACCTCTGGAATTGCTGGTCTTGTACCAAAATTTGAAACCGATATTTAAGGAAATTGTTTCAACTGTGGTTAGTGCTCTTGGCAATAATAATAATAATAATAATAATAATAATAATCCTTTCTACTGTAGGCACAAGGCCTGAAGTTTTAGAGGAGGGGAACGTCAATTACATCGACCCAAGTATTTCACTGGTACTTAATTTATCGATCCCAGAAAGATGAAAGGCAAAGTCAACTTTGGCTGATGAAATGCCACTAAGCATTTTGCTCAGCATGCTAATGATTCTGCCAGCTCACCACCTTAATGATGATGATAATAATAATAATAATAATAATAATAACCAGGAAGAGTTTGCACATTCCCAACAACAGAAAAAAAACACCCACTGCTGCACACACCCTAGCAACACGGCAGTGCAGCAGGTGATGCAGTAGAAATTTGCCTCAAGCTACCAAATATTGAAAAGTTATATTATAACAATAATTATAATAATAATAATGATAATAATAATAATAATAATGATAATAATAATAATTATAATAATAATAATAATAACAATACAGGAAGGCCATCTTGGGAATGTATTCCTGATATAGACATTTTATTTTTAAGAGTTGTAAAGATAACCTATTTTGTGACATCGTAAATCTAGGCCAGTGTCTTTGTCACTTTGTCACGGAGATTAAGTTTATAAACCAAAATAGCTTTTGTTGTTGTATGTTCCATGAAAGGAAACACCATGTTTATAAAGTGATGTAATCAGTGACATGTGGCTTGAATAACAATCAATACATCTCCTGTAGAAATTGACAAGTTTAAGAAAAGATCCTAATTGCATCTGGTCCCTTAGGGGTTTTATATCTAACCTTTTACATGATCTTATCTATTTTAATATAAAGACTTCCAATAGTTTTATCATCTTGATAAATAACCAGCATCATTTCACACAATATATTGAATGGCTCCCTGAAACACAATAATGGTGGTTTTAATTCCATATGAGAGATATGTCCTTCGTAGAGATCTATTGTTGTTTAGAATATTTCTATCTGATGACAAACACCCCCCACCCCCCGCACACTCTTTGAATCCAAACAAGCAAAAGAATTCATGTCAGAAAGAAAATGAAATATCAGTTCAGCTGTTGAAGTAAGATAAGAATCTAAATAAGAGCTTTCGTTTTACACCTGTTTCATCGTCCTTCTTTCTTACATCCCCTAAAACAGTGGTTCTCAACCGTTTTTTACCTATGAACACCTTTCATTACTATTTCATTCAGAGAAGGTGAAGGCCCTCATAACCATTCAGCATCTAAAAACTGCTATTAAATCATCATCATCATCATCGTTTAACGACCTTTTTCCATGCCAGCATGGGTTGGACGGTTTGACTGAGGTCTGGAGAGCCAGCAGCCACACCAGGCTCCAATCTGATCTGGCAGTGTTTCTACAACTGGATGCCCATCCTAACGCCAGCCACTCCGAGAGTGTAGTCGGTGCTTTTTACGTGCCACCGGCACAGGGGCCATTTTTAGAATGACATTGTAGGGTAAGTATGATAGGCAAGATCTGGACAGTTTGAACAGAAAATAGTTAGAATATTTGGGTCAGATATGGCTGGCTTAAATACTAAAGGGTTAAATATTTTCTGTGTTGTAGAAATACAAGAAATACAACCAGTTTAGGGCTCATAAATTTTAACAAAATCTCATATGGGCCCCTAAGCGCCATATGGATCCCTATTGAGAACCATAAATTAAAGGATAAATCCCTTTCCTCCCTCCAGGGGTTACATTTTCTAACCAACTTCCATAAATTAGTTTCCACACTTTCACTATGATCAATGGTTCAATGTGTATTGGTGAGTAAAAGCATGTGGCTTAATGGTTAGGATATTTGGCTCATGATCGTATGGTCATAAGTTCAATTCCTGGTGACAAATTGTGTCCTTGAGCAAGACACTTTATTTCACATTGCTCCAGTCCACTCAGCTGGCAAAAATGAGTTGTACCTGTAATTCAAAGGGGCCAGCCTTGTCACAGTATGTGCCATGCTGAATCTCCCAGAGAACTACATTAAGGTTACACATGTTTGTGGAGCGCTCAGCCACTTGCACGTTAATTTCATGAGCAAGCTCTTTTGTTGATTGGATCAACTGGAACCCTCGTTGTCGTAACTGACAAAGTGCCATTTTGTATTGGTGATAGTCTGGTCCCAAAATAAAACAAGGTTTGCTGTTTCCTTTGAATGTCAGCTTAAAAATCTCCCCCAGTGTTCTCAAAGCATTAACCTCTTCAAATAAAGTTGAACTGTCAACATCCATCAAGTTCAACCAAGCAGGTTATGAGTTGTTTTACAGCCACCAGAATGGCACAGTTTTCTTTGGATCTTATCAACTTCCATTAAAACATCAAAATTTCAACAAATTTCAATCAGTGATCCATCAAATCGCTTTAGTATGAGATTAAACTTCTTTAATTTTGATTTGTTCAACTCTGTCCTCAAGTTCTGTCATATTACAATAACATGGTCACCTGAATCAGCTGAGGTTACATTGAATATCATCATCATCATCATCATTTCTATCATCAGTAGGAGCAGTACATCCATCATCATCATCATCATTTAAAATCTATTTCTCATGCTGGCATGAGTTGGATGGTTTGACAAGGATCTGATGAGTCGAGGGACTGCATCGTGCTCCAGTATTTACTTTGACATGGTTTCTACAGCTGGAAGCCCTTCCTAATGCCAGCCCCTTCAAAGTGTGCCCTAGGTGCTTTTTTTATGCTTCCAACACTATTGAGGTTACCATGTAGCTGATAAGTCAACAAACCCTGGCAGGGCAGGATGTTGGCTCTGTATGGTTGATGGGGGTTAAGGTATGACGGAAGAGGCTGGAGTGGAGCAGGTCTCCGTTGTAGAGGGGCTACATGGTTACCCACATTTAAGGGAAAGAGTGAGAAGGAATTAGAGATATTTCCCAGATGGACTGCGGTGATAAGGTGTGTCCAGGTAGTACATCAGGTAGCAAGTGCCAGTAGTGAGGTGGTGGGAATGGGGGTGGAGTGCAAAGAGAGAGGAAGAGATCGGGGAAGTGGGAGGGGGATACATGCAACACCTGTGATGGCTGGGGAAGGGAAGGGATGGAGGTGGGTGGGAGGGGGAGTTGCATGAGTTGGGGCAACTACAAGGATACTAGCAGCAGGGTAGTAATAATACTGATGACAAAGGTGGCGAGTTGGCAGAAGCGTTGGCAGACCGGGCGAAATGCTTAGCGGGACTTCATCTGCTGCTACGTTCTGAGATCAAATTCCATCAAGGTCGACTTTGACTTTCATCATTTCGGGGTCAATAAGTTAAGTACCAGTTACGCACTGGGGTCAATGTAATCGACTTAATCACTTTGTCTGTCCTTGTTTGTCCCCTCTATGTTTAGCCCCCGTTTGCAATAAATAAAGAAAGAAATGATACTGATGACAGGAAAAGAAGAAAGAGGTGACAATGAGAACCCAGGTTCGAAATTTCCGCAAGACACCTGATGAAGGCTGGAGGGTATATCAGCCGAAACGTTGTGTTAACAACAAACAAGATGAGGACAAATATCTGTCAAATGTAAATAATGTACATAATTCCTCATCGCTTAAATATAGAACTGAAATAAGTAGCTGTTTAGTGAAGTGGTGTTATACTATTCGAATACTTTTCTCTCTTATTTCTGTTTACTCATAGCAATGCAGTCTTATGTGATTTGAAAGAAAATGACAGATTTTATTTTGGTGGACATGAGCTTTCAATTATCATTACCAACACTACCTCGTCGACGAGTGACAGGGACCTTCTCTTTGTGGCTGGAGACTTCAACGGTCATGTCGGACGTCGTGCTGGGGGCTTCCATGGCATACATGGAGGCTATGGCTTCGGTTTCCGCAACGAGGAGGGAACCAGACTGCTGGAGTTCTGTGATGCAACCAATCTTATGGTCTGCAATACCAACTTCAGGAAACCTGCCAGTCACCTAGTCACCTACCGCTCCGGCAGACACTCTAGCCAAATCGACTACATCCTCGCCAGAAATAGGGAAAGAGGGCGGCTTATAAATGCCAAAACCTACCCTGGCGAAG
>NC_068992.1:2740730-2744042 GCF_001194135.2 Octopus bimaculoides
GACACGTAAAAGCACCCACTACACTCTCTGAGTGGTTGGCGTTAGGAAGGGCATCCAGCTGTAGAAACTCTGCCAAATCGGACTGGAGCCTGGTGTTGCCATCCGGTTTCACCAGTCCTCAGTCAAATCGTCCAACCCATGCTAGCATGGAAAGCGGACGTTAAACGATGATGATGATGATGATGACCACCACCACCACCACCATCTTTTCTAAGCTTCCAATTTCTTCTTCTGTGCATGTTTTTTTTTTTTCCATCTTCTCCTTCCATTTTCTCTTTTTCCTCCTATGTTCATCTTGTTTTCGTTGTTGCTGCTATCCTTCTCCACTTTCTTTTTCTTCTTCTTCTTCTTCTTCTTCTTCAGTGGCCATGGTACGACCATCATCCTCTTCGCTATCCATTTCTACAGGATTACAGTGTCCTTCATCAATAAATAGAAGACTTCTGCTTTTTATTTAATGTCTGTCACTAATGCAAGTATATGTGGGGAGTCTTAGATTCCTCTAATTCTTTAACAGGTTGCAAGGGGAAAAAAAAAAAACCTAGTGTTCTCCACTGCCGTTATCATCACTATCTACACCAGCTTCCTTACATCAAGCCCCTCGTACTTCGTCTCTATCAGTTAATCTTTTCTGTTAACTTTAAGAAAGTAGTACATTCTTTTAGATGAAGCAGTATCGTTATTTTGTTAATATTTAATGGACTGACAAAAAGAGTTAGATAGATAACAAGATTGAAAATTGATTTTTATAAGAGCAGAAGGAGATAAGATTTTTCTGACCTCTTGTTTTTTTTTTTATTTAAGTATATCTATTTGCATACTTAGCCAGCTATTTCCAAAGTGTCTCGGAAATTATACAGTAGGACAGTGTTTAGGTTTGAATCTAAACTACATGAAATGGTAGTTTGGATGTTTATGCATTTCCCATGCTGCACAGGTTGAAGAAATAGATACAACTAGCAATTGATGCTTCTTAGAATCAGGGGTGTACGTTCTGGGTGTTAGGTGTGTATTGCACACCCATCAAAAATGGCAAATTCATTATCAATATACTTTTCTACTCTAGGCACAAGGCCCGAAATTTTTCGGGGAGTGGGGCTACTCAATTGGATCGACCCCAGTACAAGACTGGTACTTAATTTATCAACCCCCGAAAGGATGAAAAGCAAATTCGATCTCAGCAGAATTTGAAATTCATTATAAATATTAACCTTATTAATTTAATGAAAAATCTTATTTTCTGTTCCCCTGCTTGAAAATTGGTAACATTGGGTGTGGCAGCACACCCAAGACAAGACCCACTATATGCCACTGGTTAGAATGTATGGGGAAGTGGATTAAGGTTGAATTGCATGTTCTCTGCTTGATTCTATTTCTCATATAGTGTTACTGCCTTTGAAACACAAGTATTTAACACATCGGAACTTCTTGTTTGTTCCTCTATCTATGATCAAGTTTACAAGTTTATCAGCAGAACACCTTTTACCCGTCAGTATTTGCCTTTTGAATAGTAAATATTGATAACTTTAAGTTATAAAATCAATAATTTGTGAATTATTGTTACTGGATGTAAATCATTTTAAAGACTGCTGAAAACTATATTTGGTCACAGACAGAAATCAATTTGCTGTACATTTCTATAGAGTTTTACAAGTGTTATGGGAGGTTAGAATTGTAATAATTAGTTTTATATCTGTAACTGTAAATAGTATAAAGACATAGAGAGGTAAGGATTGGGAAGCAGTGGCCATTGTAAGCAACGAGCTGAACTATAATTGGTAAATTCCTTGTGAGAAAACAGTTTTCAGCTAAAATTCTATAATTTATGCAAAAGTTTTTCTGTAAAATATGAGACAAAGCATGATTATTGATTCAGGAGAACCATTTGTTACAAATATAATATTTTTACCTTTTTTTTTTTGTAAACTTTTATGCTGTCTACCATTCTTTCCTTGTCTCCACACTGAATTATATATTGTAATTTGGTGGAACCATTAGTTAATATTCTAAAAGAATATTTTAGAAATTTATATTAATGTTGCAAGTTTTGCAAATTTGAGAGAATTACGGTTCCACACAATGCTGTTGTTGACACATCAAGGTTCCACAGTTTCTCCTGGTCTTACAACACAATTCTATGCCATTCATTTTCAGTATAAGAAGAATGTATCTACAATACAATAAAAAAGAATTTGATATATAGAAACAAAGAACATAAGTAAATACAAAGAATTTTTGAAATGTCAAAAATAACGATGAATAAATAGGTATTGGATTTTTCTACAATTTGCATTACTAACTCACCTGAGATATTTCCTCAATGTAGGTTAGTAAGCACAATAAATTCATTTGATGTGTTAGCCAAGATATTTAAACCATCTGACTATGTAGGTCACCTACAAGATGGTTGCAAGCATGGCTAAGTGGTCAAAAAAAGGTTCATTTCACAATCATGGTAGCTGGTTCAATTTCAACAGTCTTTTATTGTAGTTTCAGGTCAGAACTCAGAAGCTTTGTAATTGAAATTAAGTTGATGGAAGTTGTGTGGAAATCCATCAGACGGACTGTGTCAGTAAATTGAAATGGTCAGCCTTGTCATACTTTGTTTCAGGCTCCTTTGGTCTGAAGATTCTGTTTAGTGTTTGGGGATTCCTCACTTGCAATGAGTCAGTTGTGCTGTAGTGGCTCAAACAAGTGCAACTCATCAAATGGAACTGACACAGGATCCATTTAGTTCACTTTTCTCTCACTATACTCGAGTTAACCAAGTTTAATAGCCAGAGGTTATTCTCAACAGTTCCATTGTCAAATGCTAACAGAACAGTGTCACACTAATGGACCGAGTTTTGACTCTTGCTAAGAACCAACTCTGTTAAGTTGGTTCCAGATAATGTTAGCCAGAATGGGACAGTTTGAATGCATGCCAAGATATGAAACAAGAGCTGCCATATTTCTTGTGAGACAAATACAAAAAAGTTCTCAAATAAAAGCAAACCATTCATCATCATCATCATCACCGTCATCATCATCATCATCATCATCACCATCATCACCATCATCATCATCATCACCGTCATCACCATCATCACCATCATCACCATCACCGTCATCATCATCATCATCATCATCATCATCACCATCATCACCATCATCACCATCATCATCATCATCATCATCATCACCATCATCACCATCATCACCATCATCATCATCATCATCATCATCATCATCACCATCATCACCATCATCACCATCATCACCATCATCACCATCATCACCATCATCACCATCATCATCACCATCATCACCATC
>NC_068992.1:2744675-2745956 GCF_001194135.2 Octopus bimaculoides
ATCATCACCATCATCACCATCATCATCATCATCACCACCATCACCATCACCATCATCATCATCATCACCATCATCATCACCATCATCATCATCATCATCATCATCATCATCATCATCACCATCATCACCATCATCACCATCATCATCATCATCACCACCATCACCATCACCATCATCATCATCATCACCATCATCATCATCATCATCATCATCACCATCATCATCATCACCATCATCATCATGATCGTCGTTGTCATCATCGTTTAGAGTTCGTTTTCTGTGTTGACATGGGTAAGACAGTTTGACGGGAGCTGGTAAGCCAGAAGCTCCAATCTGTTTTGGCCTTGTTTCTATGGCTGGGTGCCATTCCAAATGCCAACCACGCCAGAGACTGTGTGGGCAGGGTGTCTATGATTGAAGTAGTTGTGAGTGCAGTCTTTTTATATAACTGGCGTTCCTTCGGTTGTGATGACTAGGATTTCAGTTCACCCAATCAATGGAACAGCCTGCTCATGAAATTAGTGTACAAGCGGCTGAGCACTCCATGGACATACACACCCTTAATGTAGTTCTCAGGGAGATTCAGTGTGACGCAGAGTGTGACAAAGGCTGGCCCTTTGAATTACAGGTACAACTCATTCTTGCCAGGTGAGTGGACTGGAGCAATGTGAAATAAAGTGTCTTGCTCAAGGACACAGCATACTGCCGGGAATTGAATTTATGGCTTTATGATCAAGAGTCGAATATCCTGCCACCCTGTCATGCACCTTCACTTACTCACGTAGAGATGATACCACAAACTTTGAAGTAAAATTCTAGATTAAGACCTATGAAAGATGAAAGAGGTTCCCGAGCAATACTGTATCTGAATATGCAGTATATGCGTATGCAATAAGTGTATATACATTCGCAGTGTATGCAACATCTGTGAGTGTAGTATTTATGGATGTTGTATTTGAGAGTGACGTATGTAAGAGTGTGGTATCATTGAGTACAATATTTGTAAGCTTGTTATCTCTGGGTACAGTATTTCTGAGTGATGTGTGTATGTATGTGTGTAATTTCATAATTTCCGTGTGTGCAGCATCTGTGAAGCAAGTTTTGCATTGCATTTTGCTGTTAATATAGCTTCTATGACTAATCTAGTTCTTTGCAGAATTCTTTATGAGTTGATTGTGTTATCATCAAACAGGTTTCTGTCAAGTTTTATTTTGTGTTCTCTGATGTAATGTGTTATAATAGCTCCTTGTTGTAAATGCGTTGTCAGTTTAGAAGAAAATA
>NC_068992.1:2746054-2747681 GCF_001194135.2 Octopus bimaculoides
TTGTATTTGAGAGTGACGTATGTAAGAGTGTGGTATCATTGAGTACAATATTTGTAAGCTTGTTATCTCTGGGTACAGTATTTCTGAGTGATGTGTGTATGTATGTGTGTAATTTCATAATTTCCGTGTGTGCAGCATCTGTGAAGCAAGTTTTGCATTGCATTTTGCTGTTAATATAGCTTCTATGACTAATCTAGTTCTTTGCAGAATTCTTTATGAGTTGATTGTGTTATCATCAAACAGGTTTCTGTCAAGTTTTATTTTGTGTTCTCTGATGTAATGTGTTATAATAGCTCCTTGTTGTAAATGCGTTGTCAGTTTAGAAGAAAATATTGAACTTGTCTATCCCAATGTAATAATGGTTATTTGGTTTTATAACTTTCATGTTTGCATAACAATTTGGAAATTACATTTGTCATTTGAAGTTTGTGGAGTAGCTTGCAGGCTTCTGGTTTGTTGTTGAAGAGGAGGCTTTTAATTTTGCTGTTTATATAATATATTATTAATGCTAATTTATAAATATGTGTAATTCATGTTATTTTGTTTCTTACGAGTTGTTGATAATGTTGTCTATTTTATAGCCTGGGTGCAAATTGGTTATGGTTCATGTAACACACATTATGCACATTTTTTTGTTTTTACTTCATGGAGTATCTGTCATATTTATTGGGTTAAATTTGTTTCTCTATTGGTCTGCATCTTATTCTATTAACATGTTATTCTAATTACATTCATTATTGACAAATGTTTTATAATATATAACCTTCTGTTTCTTCTACTTTATATATATATATAAGAGCTTCTAAATGTTCTTATGAGCAGCAATTTAACCACAGACATTTTGTATCTCAGTGGAGAGTCATTATCTAAAGACAGTTATTAAATATTTTTGATATAAACTTGACTGGTTACAAAATACCTCACAGATTTCATAACCTGCCATGCTTAGATTTGTATTTTTCACACAGCTCCGGTCTGCCTGTTGCTCATGTTTCTCCTCTTTCAACCGTATCTATATCGCTTGTAGCCCTAAATCTCTCATTTCTCCACCTCAACATATGCTGACCTCATTGTTCTCATCGCTCAGAGCCCCTCACCCTTCATTAAGTCTCTCTCATTCTCTCTGTATGTGTATGTATGTATGTGTGTGTGTGTGTGTGTGTGTGTGTGTATGTAGGTTAGGAAAAGCATTCAGCCATAGAAACAATGCCAAAACAGAGAATGGAGCCTGGTGCAGCCCCTAGCCTTACCAGCTCTGGTCAAATCATCCAGTCCATGCCACCATGGAAAATGGATGTTAGATGATGATGATGATATATATGTGTGTGTGTGTGTGTGTGTGTGTGTGTGTGTGTGTGTGTGTGTGGATGCTAAATGATGATCACACACACACACACACACATACATCATCATCATCATCATCATCATCATCATCATCATCTAACATCCATTTCCCATGGTGTCATGGAATAGATGATTTGACTGGAGCTGGTAAGGCTAGGGGCTGCACCAAGCTCCATTGTCTGTTTTGGCAGCGTTTCTATGGCTGAATGCTTCTCCTAACATCCACCCACCACTACAAAGAATTTACTCAGTGATGTTTGTGTGGTACCAGTAGCATCATATA
>NC_068992.1:2749311-2751200 GCF_001194135.2 Octopus bimaculoides
ATATATATATATATATATATATATATATATATATATATATATATATATACACTATATATGTGGCTATATATATATATATGCATATATATATATTATATATGTACATGTATTATATGTATATATACATATGTATGCATATATATATATATACACTATATATGTGGGTATATTATATATATATATATAATATATATATGGGTATATATATATATATATATATTATATATGTGTGTATATATAATATATATATATATATATATATTTATGCAAGTGTATATGTGATTGTATGTGTGTGTGTTTATGTCTATACACACACACATGCACACACACACACATATACAAACACACACACATACACACACATGCACACACACACGGATTGGTAGGTAGTTGGATAGGTGAGTATGTCTGTAGAGAACCAGACAGACCAATAATCATTTCAAATGCAAAATACTATTTCGGTTAGAAATTTTGTCATCTTAAAGAACCTTCTTTCAAACATATTTCTTTAAAATACTTTTATGAATTACAGTTGCAGAGAACATTTGATAATAAACAAAAAAAAAAGAAAAATTAAGGGCAACAACAATAACAAAATATGTAAGAAAAATATAAAAAAAAACAGTATTAGAATAAACACCGAATTAAAATGTGTGCGGTTATTTTTTTTAATTTTTTTTTTTTATACCTGGCTGGCAGCTGCTGTTTAGAAATAATTCAGCCTTTGGCTGACTTCAGCATTACAGCGTCCAATTTTACATAACAGGTTATTATTTGCACATTTTGTGTGTTCCGAAGTATGTGTGTGTGTGCATATGTGTATAACCATATATATATAGATAGGTTTACCTATACATACAAATACATACACAAGTGTGTGTGTGTGTAATTGTGTGTAAAGATATGTATGTGTATGTATATTTTCCATCCTCCCCCATCTTCACCCCATTTATTGTATCACCTGTTGTTTATAAGTTCCTTGCCAAATGAACAACATAAACCGGATATTTCCACATCCAAAGGCTATGGTTTTGGCGCCAGCTGCTCTGTGCATTACACCAGACAACCAAAATAGTCAATTTTTTTTCATTAAAAAAAATATTTTCTATGAGATATTTGACCTTACAGTCTAAAAATTTTCACACTTGTTTAATACAGAACTACATATGTCTTGTTTTCTGGTTGAAAGTAAACTTCGATGTAGTTTCTGATTGAATCAATAATAAGAGAACTGCTGCTAGATTCTAAGATACTTGTCAGCTCATTATGGCCAGTATTGTGTGTATTTTAGCAAGAAATAACCTTTGGCTCTCTGGTGATTAAATCATGTTTTGCAAATTCATACATATAATATACGCTTTTACTGGATTCAGATACTGGCCATACTGGAGCACCACCTTCAAGGGTTTATTTGAGCATAATGACCACATTTTTAATTTCAACCTGCTATATATATATATATATATATATATATATATATATATATATATATATATACATACATATACACATATGTATACATATATATATAAGTGGAGGTGCAATGGCCCAGTGGTTAGGGCAGCGGTTTTGCGGTCATAGGATTGCGGTTTCAATTCCCAGAGTGGGTGCTGTGCGTGTTTATTGAGCGAAAACACCTAAAGCTCCAAGAGGCTCCGGCAGGGGATGGTGGCGACCCCTGCTGTACTCTTTCATCACATCTTTCTCTCACTCTTTTTTCCTGCTTCTATTGTACCTGTAATTCAAAGGGGCCAGCCTTGTCACACTCTGTGTCATGCTGAATCTCTCCGAGAACTACATTAAAGATACACGTGTCTGTGGAGTGCTCAGCCACTTAAATGTTCATTTCACGAGCAGGCTGTTCTGTTGATCGGATCAACTGGAACCCT
>NC_068992.1:2751219-2759910 GCF_001194135.2 Octopus bimaculoides
TATATATATATATATATATATATATATATATATATTGTGAAGGTGTGTAGATTAGTGGTAGGGCATTCAGCTCACAATCGTACGGTCATGATTTCAATACCTACGAATCTAACTTGATAACCAAAACACTTAATCCTCTAATTCTCTTGGTCACAAGCAACTGTAAATTATTGGCTTATAACATCGTGTTTCTCCTTCCTCTGTCATGGAATTCCATTGGCTTTCAATGCCCCTTGAATCCGTCCATAACACTTGGCTCTCCACTTCACAACATGGCGTATGGAGAAGACCCAGTTCTTGGAGCCTGGCAACCAGGAACCTGTGCTTGTTGCAGAGTTTAAACTCTGTTTCAACGAGTTGGTGGCAGGCATGTTCTTCACTTGCCTTACATTGAGTTAAACATAGAACAACGACAACAGCAACAACAACAACAACAACAACAAAAGCAACAGCAGCAACAATAACAACAACAACAACAACAACAGCAGCAACACAAACAACAGCAGCAACAATAACAATATCCTCAGAAATATTGATAAACTTTTACATGAAGTATTTGTTGAAATCCTAGCTACACGTGCATGCATGCATCCACCCTTACATGTGCATTCACATACCTGTGTACATGTACATGCATGCACATGTACCTGCCTATATATATGCAAACACGTGCACGTGCACACACACACACACACACACACACACACATGCAACATATTTGCTTAAAGAAAAAAGAAACTGAGAATGATATTAAACAAACTAAAGGTTATTCATATTTTTTAACCTTAAAATCTGATGCATTTTAGCCCGAAGCACCGTTCCTCAATGAAAGGAATCCTTCAGGGCTTTCACTGGTTTGTTTCATTTTTTTTTTTTTTTTGTGAGCAGGAAGAAGGAAATTTTATAATCTCTCTCATCATCATATTTATAGTTTGCTGAATATCAATATGTGTGTGTGTATATGTAGATATATGTGTGTGTGTGTGCATTATACTTCCTGTATAATATTTAACATATTGACAGCGATTTTTATGATCAATATGCATAGATGGGAAGGTAAATGTTCATAGAATTTTTCTCTAGTTGGTTTTGTGGATGTATACGAGGGGATTGCTGAGAAGTTCCTGGTTTTAAGGGTATCATGAATGGCCTGGTTGGATGCCCTACCTTCTGAGTTCTTTTACAGGGCTTACAAAAACTGAAGGACTGCTGCAATAAGTGTGTGAATCTGTGAGGGGAATAAGTTCAATAAAATCATAATTAACAGATCCTTTTCTATGTGCCTGTCTTTGCATGGATGTGTATGTACCTCTGAATGTGTGTGTATGTGTGTGTAAAATTGCATCAGTGCTTTTGGCCATTGTTTGAGGGAATTTCTATGCGTAACCGTTTAAATTTTTGTGTTTCTGTTGTTGTTGCTGTTATTTAATTCTAGTTTAGCTCTAATCAAGTAGACCTATGATCAAAAGACTTCCAACCATGACTGACCCATCTTTTTTGGATATCTAGAATATTTTCTAAAGTATCCTTTTTTACTACCAAAGAGATACAATTTGAAACAATTAACTGCTATTTCTAGGAAGCTAATGGTGATATAATGAGATCTCTAGGCTCAGGTGATTAATTAAGGCTCCTCTTTTCTGCTTGTATATTTTGCATAAACACATTCCACGTGTGTGTGTGTTTGATGTTACAAACAAAATTAGAACTCAATAGATGAGTATGTATATTAATTGTTAATTGGCACAAATTACAAAGTGAGTGAAGAGCTGAAAGATGCACGTATGGTAATTACGAAACTTTGCATCCCCGGACTCACTCTGTAACTTCTACCAATTAAAAATAATAATAATAATAATAATAATCATTATTTATTATTATTGCCTTTGCACAGCTTCTAATACTGGAGATGTATTACAGTGTCAGCTGTTCACTACCAGTGAACTAAGTTAATAGCCCTTATTTTTCAAGCACCTTCTGGAGTATTTGAGCAGTTCCAAGCAGTGCTGTTTTCTGCAAGTGCTCCAGCCTTATTGCAGCCCCTATTTGTTCCTTGTACTTCTCGAGATTTTTGCTCATTGTTCCTAGAGCTCCAACAATTATTGGTACTACTACCACCTTTTTCATCGACCACAACTGCTTAACTTCCCAGCCATTTCTGGCATCCTACATGTTGATGTGCCTAGATTCCATTGAAAATCAAAATTTCTTGATGCTTCCATTGATATATGTAATAAACAATGAGTACAATATCTTGGTATGGGTAGTAGCAGTACAGCAAAGGTAGAAAAACCTACATATAAAGATATGTCTTTCTGAAATAACAAAGGAAGTTCAGACTACCAAGGAAGTTTCAGAGCAGTGGTTCTCAACCATTCTTTACTTATTGACCCCATTTGATTCCTATTTTACTTAGGTAGACACCCCCACCCCACCCACCCATCATAGCCATTTGAATAAAGATCCTATTATATTTTTATAATTAAATATTATGAGAAATTATATTTAAGAAATTGGTGCCCCAGCATGGCCACAGCTCATGAGTTGAAACAAGATAAAATTATGACCCCTAGAATTATATGGACCCCAGTTAAGAATCACTGATTAAAAGCATCATTAGATAACATACCTCTGTTAGCGTTCTCATCCGTCATCAGAGCAGTGTAATGATATTTTCTCTGGAAATCCATTATTTGGTGTGGAACTGCCTGATGTTTCGAAAAGTTTAATATTTAGTAAACTCTAATGACAAAGTGATAACCAATATATTAAACAAGCAGATATAAATTCACGTCTCAGTTATGCAAAGCTCCTCATTTATAACTCATGGCAATTGATAATTAATGAAGCCATCATTAATTAAAACATAGTCTAATTATGATCTCATAATAAATTCAGTTCACCAATGAAAAGAGATATCTTGGTTTGTTTTGAGAGGAAATGTTGAAGCAATAAATCAAGACATCCTGATGCAACGCTCAATATACACAATGGACAAAGGGCAAACTATATTTCAGATATGTCAAATAGCAATAGGCTTAGTTTTCAAAGACATACAAAAAAATAAAATACTGAACCAGACAAGGGGATTAGTAAAATTGTTTAACTTGCAGTATTTAGTCTGACTCTTTGCTTTTTTCAGTCATGAGGATGGAGGAGAGACTTACTCTGACACCCTAGTCAGGTCTCCAAGGTGTACAGCCTCTCGTTGATAGCGCCAATGTAGGTAAGGGAAGTCGGCAAAATGGATCCGTACCTTCAGAAGAAGGATTGGCTCCGAAAACTGGGTCAGTCAGGCCGTATGTGTCACTGAACTCCCACGTGGCCGCATCGCCGTTCACTGGGCACAGGAACACGTCTTCACATGAAGCGGCAGACTGGTATGGGGCTGTAGCATTGGCGTCGGACTCAGCATCCCTGGTGCCTTTCTGCCTCTCCACTAGATATTTGTTGCAGGGAGCTCTTTGTGGTAAGGTTTCTCATTCCATGGTAACTTCTTTTGATTTTATGAGTCTCAGAGGCCCTAAAAAATAGAGAATCTGGCACTATTCCCCTGCACTTACAGATCCACATGTGGAAATACACACACACACACACACCACTTGTCTTTCTCACTACCAAGAACCATTCTGCTTGATATCCCAACTTTCAGTCTTAATACTGTCCTCTCCACCCACATTTTATATTGATCATCCTCCTGAGACAACGAATTATCTCTCTTCCCTTACCATACATCTCTCACTCTTGACAGTCACAACAGTACTGAACAGTGTAGTAAAGTATAAAATTTATAGTACAATAAAAGGGGAGAAGGTCATAGATAGAGGAGAAAAGGTAAGCGTAGCAGAGAAGGTGATCAGTAGAGAGGTAGAAAGAGGAGGGAATGCAGTCAATTATAAACATATAATGGAAAAAATTAAATCTTATCATATCTGAAAAGATATTTGAAAAACAATGAAAATGGTGAAATAAAGATGAGAATCATCAACTGAAAAGGTATTTACACCGATCAAAGTCTAAAACAATGTTTTATATTCATCTTTATAAAACAGTTTTATTGAGACAAATAAACATAAAGGAAAAATATGTCTGTATCAAATGTAAACAGAGAAATATGTTTGTATTAAAGTGAGAGTAAATACAGACACAGGAGTGTGTGTGTGTGTGTGTTTGTGTGCGTGTGTGTATGTGTATGTGTGTGTGTGCGTGTGTGTGTGTGTGTGTGTGTGTGTGTGTGTGTGTGTGTGTGTGTGCAATTATAGACACATTCAAATATATAAACATTCACCTATCCAAAACAAATACACATTCTTATACATATTCTCACATATATTGACATAGATATACATGTATATATACAAACATTGGTGCACACACATACACACACACACAGGGATACACACACACACAGGGATACACACACACACACAGGGATACACACACACACACACATGTATATGACATATATGCATGCACACATTTTAAAACTGACCTATTTTCCATTACATTTCAGGCAGATTCAGCACTGGATTGCTGAAGCAGAAATATTGTTATAGTAAATATTCTGCTCAATACCACAGATTTACTTGTCAGTTGTTTGAGCTTAACTACTTAGGCATGTTCCTTAGTGGCTGACAATATGTACATCTCTGATCATGAGCAGGAGTAGTTGGGTAAGCATTATAGCCATGAGTTAAGAGGGATTCTTTGGGGTTTGAATAAATGTAACGAAAGCAAATGCTGGAAGGAAACATTATCCATTTTTCATACTTTCTAGGGATCAGCAAACAGGAAATAATAATGGCTACCCAAAAGACAGAAATCGTGTTACGCTGTGTTATTTATTTTCTAAGTCATACAGTTTAGACAATATATATACTCTCACACCTCTACACCCATATCCTCCCCCCACCCCTACATCCTCATCCCACACCCCATCCTCACACTCCACACCACATCATACCACCCCACACTACTCCACACACACTAGCACTGCCACTTCCCAGCACCCACACCACACACTATTATCTGCACACCCACACCCCATCATCCACACACCCACACATTACAGACGCATACACTTACATACACAAACATCCACATGTCAAAATCACTAGTCCCTATCCACACACACATACTTACGCACTCTCACATACACACATGCACGCACACCTTCGTTTTGGGATCACCAGTACTTTATTATCTCCCCTTCTTCCTAGCTCTTTTGTCAAACTATTTTTCCCAACCAATCGCCATGATTGATCACTAAATCCACAAGATTTTCTTTCATTCTCTTTCTGTTTATTTCCTCATATTTCTTTCTTTTGAAGAGCATAGGCCCAAAACATAAAAGACTTTCTCACCTTCCCAAACATCAAACTAATACACCTGCTCGTTGTTCATACACATGTCTTCATCTTTTGTTTTTCTGTAAATTTCAACTATATATATACAGGGTGTCCACAAAGTCTGAGTACATGGAGTAAATAAAATCATAACATAAATAATTAAATATAAGAAATAGTAATTTCTTAAAGTATGTGTTAATCCCCATGTACCCAGACTTTCTGGACACCCTGTATATAGTCTTCTTTTAAATCCTGGATTTCTGTGGATTAAGCAGATTATAAATGAACATTCCACTGCCCAGGATATTGGAATTTCCAAATGACTGGAAGCAGTTCTGATATTTAGGCAATTTAGGCCTGAAGAAGCACAACATCCTTTAAACATATTGAACGCCTAACCTCTGGGAAGGTCATCTAATATCTTTGCTGCTTGGCCATCTCATCTTAATTCAAAGTTAATGGCAAACTCTTTCGAGGCTTCCTGCAGAAAAACATGATTTTAATGTTAGTTATGTACTTTGAATTATCCTAAAGACTAGGTCAATCAAATTGTCGTTAAACTAGTTATATTTCTGTTGTTCTTGGTGATTACAGTCCACAGTCCGTAGATAGAATTGGAAAACAAAGTGTAAAGGAATGTCTTGAATAAAAGCATTGCTTTCTGTTGTCTCTTTGAAAACTAAAATGTTTTTCTTTTTGATTAAATTAGGCTCACTTGTCATTGTTGTTGCAATAATAATAGAAACAACAACACCGACTGCAACTGCTCATACTACTACCATTATTACTGAATTATTATCATTTTTATTATTGTAATAATAACGATGATAATAATTTGTGGCTAGTTTTATTATTGCTTCATTGTTACTGATGAGATTATTATTGTTGTTGTTATTGTTGTTGTAACTACTACTGCTACTACTACTACTACTACTATTACTACTGATACAAGTGTTATTATTATTAATAATGATAATAATTCTGGAATGAATGGATTTTATCTGCTGCCAACAACTTTAATCTTTTATTAGTGTTGAACTCAAACAAATACTTGATTGAAATAATATTTTCCATCAAAGTGAAGATAGCTATCAAATATATAGCTATATCTAACTAATTAACAGCCACCATACCGCTGCCCACCTTCCCTCACAGCCATTCCATCTTAATGCAGAGCCTGTATCACCGATACTTAGCAACAGATCTGCCTTTATGTCTCATACACTTGAAACAGTTTCCATATTTTTCATGGCTTCTTTATTGTTGTTTTATTTCATTTCCCGTTAAGGTTTCTGATAAATGTTTCCACCCCAACTGCATCTTTTATTTTATCTGCTGATTCTATTGACGTTTCTCATCTGATATATTTACATTTCCATATCTTTCCTTTTGCCTGAAACATATGAAGACTTCGATTGCACTTTATCCTCAACTTATTCCTTTGCTTCCAGTTCAGAAAATAAGTTAATTGTACTCTGTGCTGTTTAGATTTGAAATATGAGTTCTCTCTTGATTAAAGATTAAATTCTACCTGCCGTTTAACACACTCACTTTACCAGCATCACGTTACCAAAAGCCTATATCTCCTCCCAACAACACAAATACCGTGCAATATAGATTCTTAATTTATTGAAGGTCCCTTTGCTTCTAGAAACAACCATTGTCTGGTGATAATAATGGCTGCCTTCAAATAACAAATCAGTTTCAGAGAATTCTTGATTCTTGGGATTATCTCCCTTTCTCATTCAAGCTCAGTCACAACAACCACCAGGCGTTTGTTTATTGTTGCTCAGAACAAAACTAATTCCAATACATCAAAAATGTATCTTGTATAGTATTTACTATACTTTTCTTTGTCATTGTTATCAAATTCATACAATTAAAGAGCACTGTAGCCTCCTCTTTTACACACCAATCTGGTTCCTTTTATCGTTAATATTTCTCATGGGTTCATTCATATCCTTACTGTTCCTGCAAATTCTTTAAGAAGATATGGTATGATATGAGGGTGATTTGGCTGATAGTTCTAGCAGGTCAAATTATCACATAGAGATTCCTTCAATGACTGTCTTTAATAAGAGGAAAGAAAGGCCTTCATCTATCCAAACTCTCTTAGTAGAATAACCAAACAAAGAATGTATAAATAATAGTTTGACATGTGATTGTTGAATGACAATGGAAAGGAAGGACTCATCAATGGGGACGGGATGTTTCATACATAATTTACTGATCGAATATTTACATAGATAATTATTATACACATATTTTGTATATAGAAAATCAAAGAATAAGACAGTTTGGTGCATTCAGTAGATTTCTGATGAAGTATCATAGGTTACCAGGTTTTTGCAGTTCCTGCTCGTCACCTGATTAACCTGGCTTTTACCATTATCTCTTCATCTTTCTTCACAATCCTGCTAGAATATTCTTCCAACATACATGTTCTCCTTTTCTTCTCTTCTCTCTCTCTCTCTCATTGGTTTTCTCTTCCTTTCCAAATTCAACTCAATATTTTCACCCTTTTTATATTATTACTTGTAACAATGATTCTTGTAATCTGGTTTTATGGAAATGAATCACACAATAACCAAACCTGCAGGCAAAGAAACAAATATTAATACCTAATCAGGTGGGTGAATATGTAGGTTTGTGCACGATTGTACACGCACGTGTGTGTGTGCTCAATTGTACATGCACGTGCATGTGCATGTGTATGAATACATGTGTGTATGTGTGTACATACATATATATCTATATGTGTGCCTGTGTCTATACACACACACACACATGTGTACACAAGAACATATCCACATATCTATACATGCCTGTGCATATATCAGTTTGTAGTTATATAAGGATATATATGTGTACACACATGTGTGTATGTATACATATGTGTATAGTGAGTGTGTGTGTCTGTATGTGTGCACACAAACACTCACACATTCACACAACTAGATACATCTTATAACTAAGAGAAAGTCTAGATATTTCTTTCTTGCGGCAAAAGCTAAATACATCCCTACAACTTGTACACATCTATTAATCATATTTACTGTTAAATTCAGTTCAGATGTTTCATTTAAGTTCTTTTCTCTTGTTTAGGACACAAAAGATGAGGATTAAAGTAAGTAGTGTTGATATCGATATTCTATCTTTCTGCAACTATCTACTGGTACACACAACTCTTCAGATACAGAGACACAAGAGAGTTTTTTGTTTTTTGTTTTTTTTTCCATACCTTTACATATACAACTGGATGCATAAATATGCTTATAACAACATACACATATGCACACACACATATGTATATATATATATATATATATATATATATATATAT
>NC_068992.1:2761516-2764016 GCF_001194135.2 Octopus bimaculoides
TCTCTCTCTCTCTCTCTCTCTCTCTCTCTCTCTCTCTCTCTCTCTCTCTCTCTCTCTCTCTCTCTCTCTATCTAAGTATCTTTCTGTCTATCTATCTACTGTCTATTTATCTACTGCTCAATCTATCTATCTATCTATCTATCTATCAATTTATTTATCTATCTATCAGTCTATTTGTCTATTTACCTGTCTATCAATCTATCTCTCTAGCTCTCTATCTACCTATCTATCTCTGCTCCTATTCTTAGTCACATTTCTCTTTTATCATCATAACATTTATGTCAATAGGCGATCCCCCTTAACCCTAACCCGAACCCTCCCTACATCATGCATCAATCACTTACATGCAACTAGCATTTACATGCACATGTCACAACATCAATGCACACCTACTAAGGTAAAACAAAACAAAAAAAGAAGAAAACACAAAGTTCTGATGTTAAGAGATTTTGGCAATTATATGGTCGTGGAATTAAAACTATAGGATGACAGATAGAGAGGCCGACAGATAGAAGGGCAATGGATAGATCAAATAAGAAGGAGAAGATCCAAGACAAACAGATCGATAATTGTTCGAAGTATGCATAAACATGGCAGAGACTAATGTGAGCATGAATTAAATGGATTGATATCTAAGTAGATGCACTTTTAGCTCATCATCGCCATCATTGTCATCATAGTCATTGCTGTATTTGTGGCTGTCACTGTCATCACCATCATCATTTCCTCCTACTCCTATCATTATTATTATTATTATCATTATTATTATTATTATTAAGGTGGCAAACTGGCGGAACCGTTAGCATGCTGGATGAAATGCTTAGCGGTATTTCACCTGTTGTTAAGGTTGACTTAACTTTTCATCTTTTTTGGGGGTCGATAAATTAAGTACCATTTGAGTACTGGGGACAATGTAATCGACTTTCCTCATCTTCTGAATTTTCTGCGCTTGTGCCTTTAGTAGAAAGGATTATTATTATTATTATTATTATTATTATTATTATTATTATTATTATTATTATCATTATTATCGTTCTGATCAGAAAACTCAATGGACAGCAAGTTGTAACACAAGCTCTCTATCAAACAGAATCTGGTAACTTTAGCCCTGGGGCTCACTCTTGTTTCAGTGTTTGTTTGTTTGTTTTTGTTTTTGTTTTCCTGCAAATATAGACTCTCTGATCAGTTACGTAGACAAGGCAATATATGCTACAGCCTGTAGAACTCCTGGTCTCAAGACATGATAATTTCTGCATTTGCAGGTTTTTTTGCTTCTAAAATTTAAAACTTAATTTGTATAAGCATACCAAAGGTGCTAGTAATCCTAGAACTGGCCCTATCTGCAGCCAAAGTGGAGTTCATTGCCAGAACTCAACCATTTTCTCAAAGTTTTTTTTATGAAATTTAATCCCAAATATACAGATTTTTTGTTATTTTAATTTGAATTTTATTGTAGATAAAACTGCAAAATATATCAGAAAGGAAAACAAAAACATTATTTCATTCTTTTACCATAAATATCAAAATTGAATTTTTCTTAAAGAAGAGGAAGAGTGTTTTTGAAGCTGTTTTAGAATCTATATCTTTTGAATCAGGAATGGCTTTGACAACACTTACGTTCTTACCTGATCTGTTTACCAACCTCTTCATTTTAATGGATATAGAAAACATACACTTGTTGAACAATCGCATTATAAAATATATACTAGCACATGATCTGCTCAATAGACCAGGTTATGTGTGCAAGACAGACACATCTATTCAGTTCTGTATTTAAGAGATGAGGAATTATTTACATTATTTACATTATTTACATTTGACGGATATTTGTCCTCATCTTGTTTGTTGTTAACACGTTTCAGCTGATATACCCTCCAGCTTTCATCATATGCCCATGGGCATGTGGTGTAGTGGTTAAGAGCGTGGTCTACTAATCCCAAGATTCCAAGTTCGATTCCATGCAGAGACCTAATCACAATAATAATAATAATAATAATAATAATAACATCGAAAAATACCTTAGGAATGAGAACCCAAGTTCAAAATTTCCCCAAGACACCTGATGAAAGCTGGAGGGTATATCAGCCAAAACATATCAACAACAAACAAGATGAGGACAAATATCTGTCAAATGTAAATAATGTAAATAACAACATTTTCCAGTTTGCTTCTCTTCGGCACACTTTATATAAAGGGCGTTTAAAAAGTCCCCCCGCAGTAAGTATGTTAATGACTGGGGAACAATGGCTGACACCCGGCCACACACACAGTGATAGCCATGTTGCGTATGTGCAGGATGAGAAAAAATTCTCTGCAGAGAGATCTTTTGAAAAGCTAGTAGTTTCTTGCTGCCTGTGAATCAAACACACCTTTATTCCCTCTCAGCATTCATACACACATGCACACACACACACACACACACTCTCTTTCTCTCTCTTTCTCTCTCTCTCTCTCTCTCTCTTTCACTCACTCACTCACTCACTCTCTTCTCTGTTATCTC
>NC_068992.1:2767080-2777852 GCF_001194135.2 Octopus bimaculoides
GAGAGAGAGAGAGAGAGAGAGAGAGAGAGAGAGAGAGAGAAGGATATGGATAGATACAGAGAGAGAGAGAGGTGGAGTGGAGGAAGAAAATAAGAAAGAAATAAAATTTCAAGATTAATTTTCATTATGAGTCAAATTGATTTGTGAAAAGTTAAGATGCAAAAAGCTCATATATACATACACATGCATGCACGCACACAATGTGTGTGTGTTCGTGTGTGTGTGTGTGTGTGTGTGTGTGTGTGTGTGTGTGTATGTGAGCTTTCTTCATCCTAACTTTTCACAAATCTTATATACACATATACACGTCTGTGTTTATGAGTGTGTACATGGGTGTGTTTATATATATATATTTATATATATATATATATACACACGCATATACATACAAACATACATGGACATATAAGCTTGCTTTTTCTCACCTTTTCTCCCCTTCCCACCCACCACCAAACACATAAATGAGTTGACTTTCTGTTCTTTTATTCTCTTCTGTTGAAGAATTCTGGAATCCATCAAAAGTAGAATGAGCAAAATCAATAAAATATAAAATAACCTCAACGTATCAACTCTTGTGTAGGCCTTTGGAGAGTATCGGCTCGGCTGGTATATAATCATCTACAGATGGATTGACTTAGACATAGAGAATGGCTTTTGTCAGAGGAATTTGCATGAAGGGGAGGAGTAAGAAACATGTTCTGATGCAGTTTCTTTAATTCTTAGTTTCTTGGTTCTGTTGCTTGAAGTGGTTACTTATTTGCTGCTGACAGATTTGCCAGTGTGTAGAATATGGTAATAGCAGAAATCCTAAGACATCAAATGCAGGAATATCAGGTTTTCTTTCATGAAGACAGAAAACTTGGTCAGGGATAACACTATCTTTTTTAACTTGTTTCTGTCATAAGACTATGGGCATATTGAGGCCATGCTGGGGCTCTACCTTGAAGAATTTTAGTGGAATCAATCGACTTCAGTACTAGTTTTTTAAGCCTAGTACTTATTCTATTGATCTCTTTTGCTGAACTGATAAGTTACCAGGATGTAAACAAACCAATATCGGTTGTCAAGCAGTGATGGAGGACAAATACAAACACAAAGACCCCCCCCCACATATATATGTATACATATGATGAGCTTCTTTCAGTTTCCATCAATTCAATCCACTCACAAATCTTTAATCAGCTTGAGGCTATAGTAGAAGACATTTTCCCAAGGTGCCATGCAGTGGGTCTGAACCCAGAACGATGTGGTTGAAAAGCAAACTTCTTACCATGCACCACATGCATATGCTACTTGGAACTTGCTTGAGAAAGAATCTCAGGATTGCAGAAAGATGGTTTCAGAAATTTTATTTCCACCATGTTCAGCTTTTTTTTTTTATTTCTCTTGTTTTTATTTTATTTTAATCTTATAAAAATTTTTACAAGATATCTTATTATATTCCCTGATGAAAAATTTCAGTTAAAATTTTGTAATATTAAAAGCCTTGTCAAAATCATTTATATTTTGTTATAAGTCAAAGTTTAGAGTGAAATTCTAAAATGTCTTAAGTTAAAGAGCATTGCGAAATTAGAATATTCAATGTATGGTTTGTATCTACAAAAATCCAAGAATATATTTTAATTAGTTTTTAACAGTTGTAACAGTAGCAGAGAGATATGTTAACTGGAAACAAGCATCAGGCTTTGTGTAACATTTAAGAAATGTTCAGGAAGTTCCACATTGTCATTAAATGATCTGATACTATAACAAAAAAGACAAAAAAAATAATCATTCATGTCTAGGTTTGTCCTTTACAATAAAATGTTAATTTGTTGTGTTCAGCTGAACATAGAAAGTGTCTTGGTGTATGACATGGCTTTACAAATCAGGAATTTCATAAAATTTAAAATTTGTATCTTCTGTTATTTGATTAGAATTGGACAGCGACCATGCTAAGGTACCATTTTGAAGGGTTTAGTCGATCATAACGACCCCAGGACATATTTCAACCATATACTTATTGATCTGTATTGATCTGCTAAGTTTAGATGCATAAAGAGATAAAATATAAACTAGCTTTTAAACCGGTGTAAACATACATTCAAACATGCACACACAGACGCACACACACTCACATATTATACACACACACACACAGAGAATATTTTGGCCGGATATGGTCGGTTTAAATGTTAAAGGGGTTATGATCCAGGATGTAGTTGTGGGAAGAGACGGTGTATAATCAACAGGTGTGGAAGCTTCTGATATTTGTAAGCTTTCCAGTTCAGATCAACATGGACAACTGAAGATAGATGCAATGTTTAAAGCCAAGTGGTTCAGATTAACAGCACTGAATGATTTGATTAAAGTCTAAAAAGATTGATTTTAATGATGTTGAAGGCACAAAAGGCAAGATAGGTCAGACTTAAATGATAAGGAAAGAAGTGAGAAAGAAAAGTATTGATGAAAGTCAAGGAAAAAAGAATTTGGCAGTTGGGCAAAAGAGACTGATGGAATAAGTACAAGGCTTTAAAAAAATAAGTATAGGGGTCGATTCATTCAGCTAAGAATTTTTCAAGGCAGTGCCCCAGCATGACCACAATTGAATGACTGAAACAAGTAAAAGATATATTAATGCTTATGTATCCATAAGACTAGGGATTAACTCTTCAATCTGTAGCATTATTCCAATCAGAAAAATCCCTGAATAAGCTACTGGCTTATCTTAATTAACTTTTACAAGATAGTTACTTATATTTATAAAACTAGGTGAATTAATGGATAAAGATTTTAATGTGTTAACTTGAGATACAGCTAAATTTGAACTCATGATCCATGCAGTCCAGTATCTTATACACTCAACATTTTCCTCTCTACTGATCCATGAATGGTTAAGTAAATATATATTGCAACACAAAACCAATTGAGAGACTTCCAATGTTTTTATGAACCTAATAATACAACACAACTTCTGAAAATCTCAACAGTATTCTTTCTTCTTTTTTATTATTTGTGTTTTCTTGCATGAAGAAACATGTTGAGAAAATGCCAGAGGTTTAATCACAGAGTTTAACAGAATTAAAAAGAATTACTTTGGATTGATACATTCAACAACTATTGTTGGTTGTGCCAAATCATTTTCTCTCTAAAAACAGAGTAGAAGGGAGAGTGGAAGAGAGAGAGAGAGAGAGAGGGGGGGATAAAAACAATTGACCTATATTAGTAACAAAAATATTTTCTGACAATTCATTATATTTATTGGCCATTTGTCATTTTCTTTTCCTAGTTTTCTTTTTATTTGTTGCGATATTGAACCAGAAACCATAGACAAAAGAAATATATTGGAATTCTTGATTTCAGCTTGTGATGATTTTGAGCTGATCATTTTGTAGATAAACAAATAATTCATGCACCATTAAAGCTCGAATCCTTTGGACAGGCAGCTATTAGATATATTTTGTAGTGTAAACAATTGTGTTTGAAATGGTGAGACTACAATGCCAAAAGGGAAATTTAACTTTTCTTGTAGTGTCAGGCCAGCAATAGTTGGTGTATTTATGCTATTAGAATTGGTGAACTATTCATTTTTCTCCAACGATAAACCAGTTACCCCATTGTGTTACCATCTACTAGAGTGTATCCCACATTTCAATATATTCAGTGGTTGAAAGATCTCGCTCCCGCTTCAATACAAATTTCAGTCCATTGAATTTCAAAAGATTAAGCCTATAAGAAGAATTGCAATATTAGAGGTGGTGTATTTCTGTCTGCTTTAGGTTGAGATTGCCAGTGTTAACCATTTATTGAGGCCAGGATAGGGAAAGATTGTAGCGGGTGGGTCTCAGCTAGTTATATGAAATTTATTATCTTGTCTGTTCTTCAGCCACATTCTGCTGCAACTGTGAAAACAAAAGAAGCCCTCAAAAGTAACATGGTGGCTCTACAATCATTAATGCAATTAATTTATCACAGGATTTCTTAATGAACAATAACAGTCATTCAACATACTGTGGTAATATTGCTTGTGGCAGTTTCTTGGTATTCCTCTTCATGGTATCATTTTATACTTACATCATATGGACAATTAAGAGGTAATTTTAAAATTCTAAATACCTTTGCTGGAGATAAGGCACAATTTAATTAACATAATGGCATTAATCTGTTGAGCAAGTATCCTGTCTGTGACTCATTCTCTCTCTTTCTCTCTCTCAGGCTAATATAATTTCTTTTTATCTTTTATTTTATAATTACTTCTTTTTATGAGTTACTTGTCTGTAAATTGAAACATTAAAATTGAAAAACATAAACTGACAGATGTTTATCTCTCACACACAAGTGTAACACCTGAAAATGCTAGGTGTCAAAAGAAAGACAGTTGAGTGAGACATTTATCCTTTTTCAAGAGTCACAACGGCAATAAGAGAAACAGCTCCAAACCGAAATCAATACTGTTTTAGTGTCACGACATCAGAATCTTAATTCTTCAAAGATTAACTAAATATCTCCAGGGGTCGTAGGTATTCAAAATATAATGCTAGAAACTGGACTGCAGCATAGATCAGGTGTGAGAGAAATCTTCCTTGAGACAAATCCCATCATCATCATCATTGTCATCGTTTAACATCTGCTTTCCATGGGCTGGACGGTTTGGCGCTCGAATGTTGTTTTTCAGGTGCCACTGGCACATGTGCCAGTAAGGCGACGCTGGCAATGATCATGCTTGAACGGTGCTTTTTACATGCCACCGGCATGGGAGCCAATCCATGGCCCTGGCAACAATCACACTCGGATGTGCTTTTAATATTCCACTGGCACAAGTGCCAATCAGGCAGTACTGTCATCGGCCATGTCAGCGATTTTGATTTTGATTTCACTTACCTCATTAGGCCTTCACAAGCAAAGTCTATTGTCCAATGAATGAGGGGTACTAATAAGTGGGCTGGTTACACTCCACTCTCGGATATTCTTTTAACGTTCCACTGGCACAAGTGCCAATCAGGCAGTACTGTCATCGGCCATGTCAGCGATTTTGATACAAAACGTTCACAATGAAGATGAATTGTTATAAATAGGTTATAGCAGAGCAAGGGCTTTTTTGTTTAGGGTGCAGCTTTATAGTACCATCATTATCATCATCATCATCATCGTTTAACGTCCGCTTTCCATGCTAGCATGGGTTGGACGATTTGATTGAGGACTGGTGAATCAGATGGCTACACCAGGCTCCAATTTGATTTGGCAGAGTTTCTACAGCTAGATACCCTTCCTAACGCCAACCACTCCGAGAGCGTAGTGGGTGCTTTTACGTGCCACCTGCACAGGGGCCAGTCCAGCAGTACTGGCAATGAACTCGCTCGAATGTCTTTTCACGTGCCACTGGCATACATATATATATATATATATATATATATATATATATATATATATATATATATATATACTTACATACATACACATATATATATATATATATATATACATACATACATAGATATATATGTTTGGCTATATTTCTGATACATTTTTTGTTACTCGTGACAGATTTGATTTTACATAGAAACTTAATTCATTCATTGTTCACTTATCAAAAGACATAGTCAAAAGAGCTGAGCCATGTGTTTAAAGACCAAATAAGCAACTAAATACCAAAGGTTTGAAAACATCGAAATAAAGAATTTGTTCCATTTTGATTTTTTTGAAATTAGCAGAGCTGACATCTGAAGCAATCAGCTAAAAAAAAAATAACAAAACAATCAGTGATACCTAATTTTTCTTTATTTCTTTATTTAGATTTGCTTTATTGACCAATAGAATGCTAGTAGAATGGTAAGTTTAGCAATAGAGACAGGTGTAACAAAGAAAATGAGATGCCATGCTTAATATATTATAGTATTATTTAGTTTGGTGTTTCACGTTTCAGGTTTCATCTCTGACAAAGTCCAATATTATTTCTCTTGTGACAATGTTTAAGTATTAGATAAGGCGTCCCTCATTTCACAGATTTAAACCTCTATTTAGTTAAACATCTGCTAGAAATAGCAGCCAAATCACCTCCAAATCACATTTTACTATCCTAAAACAGGAAAAAGCTATGTTAGACAGTATAGTTCTAAAATGCATCCATGAATAGACAGAATGTTCGTAAGTAGAACATCTTTGATCATTGTTCTGGTCAACAAATAGTGTTTTCTGGCTGAAGGAAAAATAATTGTTTAGAGATTAACTAGCCACTTTTAGCTGCTTTTGGCTACTTTTTCTGATGAGGTGAGGCTACATGCACTTGAGCACTGTATACAATAACTCCATTATTATTTAATATCATTATTATTGTTATCATTATTATTACTATTGAGTGAGAGGGCAGCACATGCCATCAAAGTAACACTGGTATGCAAATATATGAAGCCCAATATACTCATCATGACCAGCCAAATAGCCCATCATGTTCAAAAGGTCCCTGAATAAGGTTTGTTTTAGGATGATGAACAAAACACCCTTGTTTCCAGAGGTGAATTATTCAAACCTCAAATAATTCCTCGCAACACATGGCTATGATGCTCCCCTACTACGTCTCTCTTATTTTTCGAACACCTTCCAGAATATTCGAGCGGTTCCAAGCAGTGCTGTTTTCTGCAAGTGCTCCACCTTTATTGCAACCCCTATTTCTTCCATGTACTTCTTGAGACTTTTACTCACTGTTCCCAGGGCTCCAACAATTATTGGTGTTACTACCACCTTTTCCATCGACCACAACTGCTTAACTTCCCAAGCTAACCTGTCATAGCTCTCAACTTTTCTTTCTTCCTTATCGCATACCTTGTTGTCAGTTGGGCATGCTATATCTATGATCCAGCATAGTTTGTTTGCTTTCTCAATTAAGACTATGTCTGGCTTCTTTTTTATTATTATTATTATTATTATTATTATTATTATTATCATTATTATTATTATTATTATTATTATTAATTGATGATATCTGGTTTAGAATTAGAATAGAGACTATTCTTTGGATGATTAGAGTAAGAGTAGTCTTATGCAGATAAAGGTGAGTGTTCATGGTGTGAGTATGTGATACGACAGTCTCCCCCTGTGTTCGTGGTGTGAGTATGTGATACGACAGTCTCCCCCTGTGTTTGTGTGTGTGCATACAGGAAGAAACTGTGAATATTTTAATATACTTTCCAGTCATCATAATGATTTAAATTTCAATATCTATGCCTTTAACATGTAACTATAAGATTTCCATTTCATAGAAATACCAACTTTGAATTCTTATGACCAGACAAAGAAAGCCGGTCTTCTATTTACTTAAAAGTATTCTCAAACAGGAATTGTTTTATTGTATATATATTAGCCATTAATTCATATTCTAATCTCCTGGTGAACTTTGTCTGTAACCAAGTTTCCAATTCCATCTGGAACTATTTAATTCCATCTTACATAAATAATGCTGTGGAGAAAAAGATGTGTTCCTACATCTCCTTTTTCTTCCTTGTTATATCTAAGGCCCCATACCTAGGCAAGGAATCATTATTATTGATAATTCAAGAGTTCTGTCTGCTGCTAAAACTATGCTTATATGTAAGCATTCACGGTAGAACTATATACAAAGATGGCATTTAAAATTGAGAAGCAAAGCGTGGTTAGTTTTATTTCAAAATATATTTAAGGTGGATGATAGCATAATTTATATACTTAATATCCTTAACAAAACCTAGTTTTTTTATTATATTGCTGTACTTTTAAGTTGAGTTACTGCTAGACTAGTATGAAATTGCAACACTATTAACCTTATTGCTTTTATTGCCATTATTTTTAAATTGGTATAGATTCCAATCACACTTAGATGCGTTATTCCAGCATATATTCATATTTTTTTAATTGGTGTCAATGCATGATATGTACTTTTAAGGTATGGCACCAATATTTTTAACCATTTTACAACAAGTACCTTTATGCTAAAACTAAACTGGCACTCGATCAATTACAATGATGGCAAGAGTTCCAGTTGACTTGATCAATGAAACAGCCTGCTCAGGAAATTAACATGCAAGTGGCTGAGAATTCCACAGATACATGTACCCTTAGCATAGTTCTCAGGGAGATTCAGTGTGACACAGGCTGTGACAGAGCTGGGCCTTTGAAATACAGGTACAATTCATTTTTGCTAGCTGAGTGGACTGGAGCAACATGAAATAAAGTGTCTTGCCCAAGGACACAATGCACTGCTGGGAAATGAACTCATGGCCTTACAGCCATTAGCTTATTACTCAAACCACTAAGCCACGTACCTTCACACCTTTTACTATATATATTCTATATATTGTGTTTTACTATCAAGTGTGCACAGCCTAGTGGTTAGGGTGTTGCATGCAAGATCATGGGTTCAATTCCTAGAGCAGATGGTGTACTGTGTTCTTTAGCAAAACATTTCATCTTATATTGATCTCTGATCACTTCAACACCAGACGTGTGGTACACTTATGCACCTGTTCAGGTAATATCAATTTGATGGAAGAAGTGAGCCCACATACAGCAGATACATTTGACCACTATGAAGAAATCATTGGTGCCTGTCGTTCGGCAAAAAGCTGAACACTTGTACATCATCTTTGATGGGAGAATCCATCATTCTCTTTTACTACATACATTCTACAATATTAACCCTTTCCTTACTGTATTTATTTTCAGATGCTCTGTGTTTCTTTCAATTACTTTAAATATAACAAAGAATTTAGTAAAATGACTTAGTTATCATTCAGCTAGTGTTAGGAACATAAATTGTGACTCAGGTTTGGTGGAAGATTTTAATTCAAAACTTATGAAAACAAGAGATTTGTACCACAGAGCCAGAGCTGGTTTCAGCTGGGTTGGTAACAAAAGGGTTAAAGTTTCTTAAAAGGATTGAGAAATAATATATTTATTAAACTGCAAAGCTGGGACCAGGACCAAAGAAAAGGAGGTTAATTGTCTCAGTAATCTGTACTTTACTTAAATGTGTATAGATTTAGTTACCTACACACAGACAATATTTACTGCAGGTAATACAATTAACTGAGCTAAATAATACTCAGATGAATGCTTTGCTATAATTATTGGTACTCTAGCAATTATTTCCTTTAATTACTTTGGTTCTTCAATGCTAAAATTTCTAATTTCACTGCTAATAGTCAAACTGATTTAGCTTTTCATTCCTCTAGAGTCACTTATCTATACCTATCTCTTTGGAATTAGTCGGAAGAAATCAATATTTATTTTATATTGGTTTCATATATTTTTGTGTCTATGTTTGTGACTTGGAAGAACACAAGAAAAGATTCAGCCAAAAATGTAAGATTTGCTATTGACAACTTGATGTTCTTCAAAATCAGCTTTTTGTTGTTGTTGTTGTTGTTTTGTTAACTTTCACTAATAATAAAGTTGAATGACAATGTTATTTTGTAAATAATAATAATAATAATAATAATGATAATAATAATAAAAGTGCACATGAAAAAATATTTAGATATTTCTTTAAAAAGAATGTAATTTAAAATAAATTTTGAAGATAAATTTGTTTCCATTTCTATTAAGGAAAAAGAAAACATCCAAAAAACAATCATATTTAAAGAGATAAGACAAAGAATAGTACAAATATATATATACACATACACATACACATATACATATATATATAAATGCACACATACAAACAAATGTGTATGCGTGTGTATGTATGTATATATATATATGTGTATATATACACGCATATACACATACACATATACACACACAAACACACATATATATATATATATATATGAATATATATATATATATATATATGTTAATAGTGTGTATATATATGTATGTATGTGTACATACATATACATGTGTATGTATGTATATATATGTATGTATGAATGAATGTATGTGTCTATGTATGTATGTATAGAGATAATGATGCAAATAGACAAATAAAACTGTTTGGCTTGATATACAAAATATACATACATGTATACGTGTATGTAGACAAAAAGCAAAGACTGAACATTTTCAGATGATAAATATTCAAGCATAAATATATAGATACTTCTATATCAAAAGAGCAAACTTATGCAGAGTTCAAAGACACACAGCATTAAGGAGAGAAAACACGGTATTACAGGTCTGACAGCTGTTTCTGGAGAGTTGAAATTACTTTGTAATGTGGCAGATGTAGTTCACAAAGATACACAACCAGTAATGGAAGCACTCGCACCAGTGGAGTGTTAAAAGCACCATCCAAGCGTGATTGTTGCCAGGGCCACTGATTGACTCCCATGCTGGTGGCACATAAAAAATACCATTCGAGTGTGATCATTGCCAGCGTTATCTTTCTGGCACATGTGCCAGTGGCACGTGAAAAACAAATTTCAAACATAGTCATTGCCAGTGTCGCCAGACTGGCTCCCATGCAGGAGGAACATAAAAAACACCATTGAGCATGGTCATTGCCAGTACCGCCTGACCGGCCCTCGTGCCAGTGGCATGTAAAAGCACCCACTACACTCTCGGAGTTGTTGGAGTTAAAATGGGCATCCAGGCTCTAGAAACTTTGCCAGATCAGCAGCCTTCTGGCTCGCCAGCCCTCAGTTAAACCATCCAACCCATGCCAGCATGGAAAGCGGACGTTAAACGACGATGATGATGAGATATGTATGTATATATATGTGTGTGTGTATGTATACGTATATATATGTGTGTTTGTATGCATATATAAATTGTGTATTATAGATATATATATATATATATCATATATACGTATATAT
>NC_068992.1:2778456-2779463 GCF_001194135.2 Octopus bimaculoides
AATATTATCTATATTATATTTCTTATTTCAGAAGTAGCTAATTAATCTTAAATTAATTTGACTAACGTTATTTTTCCGTTTTGTTGAAATTGACTCAGATGCAATTTACTCAGACGCTTACACGTGTGTTTTTATATAAAAGTAACCTTTTTTAAAATGAGTGTTATAAACGATATTTTGAGAAATAGTTTTTCGAAAAGAGACTTCAATGGAAAACAATTAATTATAAAAAAAAAAACGATTAACCTACGTACCATGGTTTCACCTGTTAAAATTTACGTAAGTAAATATCTGCAGGGTCATCAGCGTAGTCTGTCGATTTAAGAATATTATTTCCAGAACTAGTCATAAGACGTCCAGTATTTTTTCATTTGTCTTGCCCTTTTACAGTCTGTTGTGTCGCTAATTTTTTACTAAGAACATATTTCTTCGTGGTTAGATAATTCGGCATCTATAGGAGTCTACTTTTGCTGGTCATTCCTCTTATTTTTGTATGTAATATAAATTTAATCTTCGGATTTTTTTAATATGCTAGACCACTGGTTTTAATTGATTAATATTAATTTCTACTCTTATTAATAAATTTTAAATAATATTCTCAAACTGGCAAATTAGCTGCAAAAATTTATCAACTGCAGAGTTATTTCCGGCCTTAGCGCGCCATATTGAAGACATTTGAAGGGATACACAGAATGTAATTTGTAGAACTCTACACGTGCTCCATTTCGGGTGGACGTCTTATGTCTAGTTCTGGAAATTATATTCCTAAATCGACAGACTACGCTGATGATCCTGCAGATATTTACTTACGTAAATTTGAACAGGTAAAACCATGGTACGTAGGTTAATCGTTTTTTTTTTTTTTAGTATTTTTTTCATTTGTTTTGTTCTTTTACAGTCTGTTGTGTCGCTAATTTTTTTACTGAGAACATATTTCTTCGTGGTTAGATGATTCGGCATCTATTTCTAGCATATAGGAGTCCACTTTTGCTGGTCATTCCTCTTAT
>NC_068992.1:2779924-2781350 GCF_001194135.2 Octopus bimaculoides
TATATATATATATATATATATATATATATATATATATATATGTTTGTGCACATATATGCATATACACAAGTGTGTTTATATATATATGTGCGCATAAATGTATATGTATGTATGTATATTGTGCAAATATGTATGTCTGTAGGTGCACCTATACATGCAAGCTTTTGTTCGTTGGGGCTCAATCCATGGATGTGGCTAGTACTTATTTCTCTATTATTTACATATAGCAATGCAGATACGTCTATTTTGTTCCATTTTCAGAATTGTTTGCCGACCAAACAAACTTCTGTATTTTATATACCTCTGCATATTTTGAATTCTGATCCTGCCAAGATCGTCTTTGCCTTTCTTCCTTCCTTGGCCGATTAAATATTGGACCACCTGTCGAATAATGGGGTCATTTAAATTGACTCATCTATCTTTGGCCTCATGCCTATCTACGAAGCCATTATGATTATAATTAATTCTTGAAAGACTGTCAAAGGATTATATTAAAGAAACTATTATCAATTGAATTTATTCCTCCATTTACTAATATTAGTTTCTAAAAAGAACATTCCGGGTGTTCAGCAATTTGAACTGTTGACCCATCAGAATATCAGTGACTGAACATCCTATTCACTCTTGTACCCTTATGATAATTCTCTGTCAGAATCGGCCTGAAACAGACTGTGACCACGAATTACAGGTACAGTGCATTTGGAGGGCTTCTGCACAGTTTCCATTGATTCAGTTTTTCTCCCAGAGCTTGAGTCTAATTAATGTCACAGTAAAATATATTTACCTAGGTTACCATATAGACAGATCAAACCAAGGAACCCAGCATTTATAGGCAAACCTTTTAACCATTAGGCCACCTATGTATTATATCTACTAATATTTCTTAGTATTCCTTAACTATCACTTTCATGCCTTTAGAGTTTCTTTGAGCAAATGTAAAAATATAATTAAAAGAAACATAAAAATTGATCATAATTTTCTTAAGACTAATGAGTTCAATATTTTTTCATAAAATGCATCTAAGTTTCTGCATATGTATGTGTTTATGTGTCTGCTTGTTTATGTTTGTATGTGTGCATGTTTTTTGTGTATGTAGATGTGCGTGTCTGTATCTTTGAATCTTTGTGTGGTTATGGGAATATCAACAGTCTGCTATGCATACATCTGATATGCAAACATCAAAGAGAAGAACATTAAAAAAAAATGTTTTTGTTGTTATTATTGTTGTTTCTACATTAATAGTTTAAGAATAAAATATAGAATATAGAACTACACTGGACTTCAATGATTTAATAAGTTCAGCTTAAAGCCAGTTAGTTTAGATTCAACTAGACAGAGAAAGTCAGACAATAACCAAGCTGTCATATCAGATAGATACCTATATATATATATATATATATATATATATATATATATATATATATAT
>NC_068992.1:2781845-2785451 GCF_001194135.2 Octopus bimaculoides
TATATATATATATATATATATATATATATATATATATATTTGCAAAACAAATATATATATATATACATATAAATATACACACATACATATACGTATCTAATCATATATATATATATAATGTATGTACACATGTAACATATTTGTGTGTGTGTGTGTGTAGATAGAGAGATAGTTAGATAACAGTCATGAGGGAATTATCATAGAGATGAAAGCTAGTAAACCTGCAGAAATGTCTCTTGAAGATGACCTTCATTGATTTTCTGCAGATGATATTGATTAATCTTAACAGAGTTTACTATTTTTGTCTTATTACTTGTTCCTTGACATGTTGTTGTTGCTAATGTTTCACAACTTTTACACATTTCGCAATATCTTGAAGAAAAATGATTTAAACAGTTTAGAAATTAATTATCCAACTTATATTTCTAGCGTAAGACAATTCCATCAAGTCTTATAAATGTTTTAATATCTTTTTGTAATATCTAATAGTCTGATATCATCCTACAAATCTGTAGATCACGACATTAAGATACAAGTTATTTGGTAATGGTGAAATATCACATGTACAAAGGAACATTCACACAGTAAAGTATATGTGTATATGTTTGTGTGTATGTTACTTTGATGATGCGAAGATGTAATATTTGTGTAAGGTCAGGCTACATAATTCAGCTTTACAATCTTCACTGAAACACGTGTAAAGATGCTGTAAATGAACAATTTCTGATCAAGCTTTCCGGTCATGTGTTTTGCTTTTAAACTCTGTTGTTTTTGTAACCTTGAAAACCAATGCTCAGAAATTTTGACTCAAAAAACATATTTTATTCATTGCTTGATAAAAGAGTGCTCAATACATGTAGAGGATTCGGGATTTTTTGCTGTTTTTGAAACTGCAGTTGAGAGTTTTTTTTGTAACTTGAGTTACATGTCATTGCAATTTTCAGGTGAAACAGTTACAACTCAGTATTATAGTGATGTGTGTGCATATAAATATATACATACATATATCTGTGTGTGTCTCCACTGGTGTGTTGTCTAGTGAATGCGTTTGCTCATTGGTTGTACGTGTTATTCTTGTGGTGTTTGTATTTCTTGCATTGGTCCCGGGGTTGTGGGTTATTAATTTGTTAAAGGTTTATTAGTGGGTTTGTGTGATGTATTACATTTATGTACATATGTACGTAGTATACATATATGTATATGTGTATTCCATACATACATATATACGTAATATGTGAAATTGATATATAAATTATTTACTTCTTATTTTCCATGATCTTTTATCACAATTTTTTTTGGTCTCTTTCAGCTTTCGACCCCAAAACTAACAAACTTGGAGCACCACTATTTTTACCAAGGCCTCAGAATGTTACAGTAAATACTGGGGAACAAGCAGTTTTACAGTGTGCCATTTCAAATCTAGGAACCAAAACAGTAAGTCACAAATTACTCTTATGTTATGTAACCCTTTAGCATTTAAAGAGGCCATATCAGGCCTGAGTATTCTACCTATTTTAAATTCAAACCAGCCAGATCTGGGCTCTCATACCTACCCTTCAATGTCATTCTGAAAATATACAATCACATCATTGAAATTTCAAAGCTACAATATAATGCATAATTAATTCAAAACAATGTGAATTTATAAGTTTTACATTTGGAAGGGATATCTGAATGCTAAAGGGTTAATTCTCTGTCTGTCTTGTTTTCTCAAAAGTTCTTGAAACCAAATAGGAATTTTATGCATTTCATAGGTGATATTTAAAACAGGAAACTATTCTACAATTACAGAAGATTGTTGTAATTAATTTCCAAATCATTCTTGTTGATGTGGGGTGGGGTGGGGAATCTATGCACAGATCTTCCAGCCATCAATCATCTAATATTTGTTGTCAGTATATCTTGGGATATATTTATCAATGTGTCCATTTTTTAGATTTGAGAATAAATTTTGCTGTTATTTCTAACATGTTGGGTGAACATTTAGAACAGCATTATTTGCCCTTTTTACTCTAGTAGGACTCTTGGAGTATATTCCATGTTTCAGGGAACCACAATATAAACATGTTTATATATATCACTGTTAATCATTTTCTTTCTGTTTCATATTAAATTTCGTAAGAGATAAAATAAATCAAAAAAAGTTTTAGCACTGCTAAATCTAATAGAAGGCACTAAGAAAATTCAAGAATTTCTATCTAACGAAGGCCTTGAATAAACCAAATTTCCATACAATTTCTTATCAATGTTATTTTCCAATGAAAGTTTCCTTACCACCTACGGATGTCAGCATTTCAAATATGTCAAGCATTTATAATAAAATTTAAAAAACAGAATGAACACTAAAATTATTCAAAAATGTATTTGCATATCATTAACATATTTATCACTATTTCTCATGGAACCTCAACTAACCTCTTGAAGCATCTAAATTTTCAGATCGCCTTCGTTGTAGAACGTTGGTTTAATGACTGCTTTGTGAGTTCATTTGAGGCTGAATGCTTGTAGAGATGGTTCGTGACTTCATGTATTGTTCTGTTAAGTAGACATTGATCTATTGCAGCACTGAAGAATTTGGTACTTCTTCATAAATTCAATGAACTGAGACATTTACACAGAATAGTCTTCTTCTTCTTCCCTGTCCTAAGCAAAATAAATGAAGACACACAATAGAATTCCAGTCAGATATTTCAATACCCATCACATGATCTGTTGATTCATAACTTAAACTACTTGGTTATCTTGTTAGCACAGATATTCAAAATATTTCAGGTGTGTCTGTGTGGTAAGAAGCTTTCTTCCCAACCACATGGTTCCAGGTTCAGTCTCAGTGTGGCACCTTGGGCAAGTATTTTCTACTATAGCCTCGGGCTGACCAAAGTCTTGTGAGTAGATTTAGTAGACAGAAACTGAAAGAAGCCTGGGGTCGATGTAATCGATTTAATCCCTTTGTCTGTCTTTGTTTGTCCCCTCTGTGTTTAGCCCCTTGTGGGCAATAAAGAAATAGGAAACTGAAAGAAGCCTGTCGTGTGTGTGTATCTGTCTGTGTGTATCTGCCTATGTTTGTCCCATCACCACTACTTGACAACTGGTGTTGGTGTGTTTGCATCCCCATAACTTAGCGGTTCAGCAAAAGAGACCAATAGAATAAGTACCAGGCTTAAAAATAAGTCCTGGGGTCAGTTCATTCGACTAAAATTTCTTCTAGACAGTGCCCCAGCATGGCCACAGTTTAACGACTGAAACAAGTGAAAAACAAAAGATAATAATTGGCCTAAAAAATATATTTTAAAAAACTCATTAAATTATTTTTAAAAAGAGAACTGTTGATATCATCAGATATTATCTTCATCAGATGTTTTCTGAAGTTAAGATTTCAATATATAGGAAAATAGGGAGAAAAAAAAAAATCTTTCTTCGCTTTTGTTTTAGTGAAAGCATTAAAGAATATCTTATTAAATTTCTTGTGAAATTAAATTGCTTTGAAATCCTTTACTAATTATTGAAGAGATGAAGAGGAGTTGAAACCCTCACGACAACCTTTGTATTTTATTTCTGTTTTATTTGTCAGTTTCTATCAATGCCTGTCTAATTAGAATTGCTGCT
>NC_068992.1:2785911-2790408 GCF_001194135.2 Octopus bimaculoides
GATACTCAACACACTCACATTTTGATTTGTGTTGAGAGAAACTTAACTTTCTTTGCATTTTTAACTCTTGCAATGAGAGGCTAACTTTGAATAGTTTTTCTTTTCTTCTTTTTGACTCTTACTGTAAGAGATCACCTTTAAATCATTGTCTTATTCTTGAACATCAAAGCTATCAATAAATTGATTATCAATCCTTTTCATTTTTCAGAAATAGTGAGAAATAAATAACCTAAGGTCTCTACCTTACCATGTTTTACATCTCTCTCTTTTTTTTTTTTTTTTTTTGCTTCCTTCTATATTATTCTACAGCTTTTCTTTTTTCTCACAAATATCATTTCTCTCTTTTTCTGCCATTTTCTTTCTCTCCTTTACTTGTTAAGTATCACCTTCTCATCAATTCACTCCTCTCTCTCTCTCTCTCTCCTATCTTGCTTCTCCTAATTTCTAACTTCTCTCAATATTGTTCACTATTTTCATCCCTCATCTCTTTCTCTCTATTATCCTCTCTTTATTTCCTTCTCTCTCCTTTTTACCTCATACTAGCAGTCTAAACAGTTTAGCTCTTTTGTTACTACTCTCTCTCTCTCTCTGCATATCATGAATAGCAAAATGGTGCCAACATTTGTTTACATCCACAATGAATTAAGACGACTAAGTGAAAACAAAAGAAACAAATACGATGTATAAAACAATAACAAAAGCAAGTGAAAAAGAAATAAATAAAAGTGATCATTTCTTGGTATTGATAGAAAGATTTTGATGGGTCTGTTGATAAAATATTTTGAAAAATATCAGCGCTGGAAAACTTAATCAGAATTGCAAATTGTTTTGGCTATTTCACTGAACGGCTTCCATGATAATTCTTCAGTATTTATGTATAAAACCAATTCTTTTTTATTTTATACTATATTTTCGGTCTTACAGTTGAGATCTTTTCTAATATAACTCATTAGAAATAAAAGAGTGGGATGAGGCGTCTATCATACCTCATGAATTCTTGTACAAGTGAATATAAAAGTGTAAATATTCCCAATTGTTACATTTTGGTAAATGTTCAAGGTTTTATATCTCGACAGATTCAATTGAGTTATTGCAGAACGGAATTATTTCTCTGTTGAGACAGAAAAGAAAGATTATAGAAAGATATTTAAAGTGTTAAAATAACTCATCCGTGAGAAGTATGGGTCCTGGGAGTTTTAATGTTAGTGATTTTTGCCTTCAGATTTTGGCCCTAACATCAATTCAAGCATCCTTTGGGATTTCACATAATGGACCTTGGGTACTTTATTTGTCTTAGTCGGCTTGGTTGAATGAATATTAATTTTGTGATATTTCATGGCTGAGGTGTTACAGTAGAAAAAGGGGTATGTGAAAAATAAATGCAAGAATAAGTTTCTTGTCTTTCTTTTACAACTAGAAAAAGGAAAAATATTTACTAAAACTTTTAACCTAAAACAAGATGTAGTTTAAATATGCAGTAAACTGACTTCTAATATGAATAACAATGTTTAGAGATAATTTCTGGGAGTGTTTTATATGTTACTGAGATTTTAGATATGGTAATTCGCTGCCCAGTCTGTTCCTATGTGTCAGTAGATTCTGCTGGTTGTTAAGTGAACTTGTTTGGAGCATAGCATCTGTTGTTCTGAACTTAATACTGTTGGCCTACCAGCCCGGAATCGGGTTGGAGATTCATGAAATCATCATTATCATCTAAAGTCTGTTTTTCTATGTTGGCATGGGCTGGACAGTTTGATAGGAGCTGGAGAGCTGTCCAAGCTCCAATTGTCTGTTTTGACATGACCTCTATGCTTGAATGCCCTTCCTAACACCAACCACTTTTACAGGGTGTGCTGTGTGCCTTGTACATGCAACCAGCACAAGTGCATTTTACACAGCACTGGTGCCTGCAAAACCTCAGCTGGGAGAAGGAGTGAGAGGCATGGCCGTAAAGGACATACCTGTATATATGGATGACTAACCCTAACCCTACGTGTTGTGTTCTTGAGCAAAACAATTTATTTCATGTTACTCCAGTTCATTCAGCTGTAGAAATAAGTTGCAACATCACTGGTGCCAAGCTGTATCGGCCTCTGTGCCTTTCTTTTGGATAACATTGGTGGAATGGAGAGGGGAGGCCGGTATGCATGGGGTGACTGTTGGTCTTCCATAAATAACCTTGCCCGGACTTGTGCCTGGGAGGGTAACTTTCTAGGTACAATCCCATGGTCAGTCATGACCGAAGGGGGTCTCTACGTGTTTGTTAATTGTGCTTAGAACATATTTTTGAGATGCGCTCAATGGAAATGACTTTATTATTTATGAAACAAAAAAAAAAAAAAACAATAATCAATATCTAACATAGTGCCATAGTGTACTTCTTGGGACCAAAATTATGGTGGGAAAAGAAAGTGACTATTATCAAAAAACTATATAAGTTCTACTGCAACAATGTGAATTAGTTATTCAATAGGCTATACTATATCCAGTTGTGCCCCAGCATGGCCTCAGTCCAGTGGCTGAAACAAGTAAAAGAAAAGCAATTAAGAGTATATACGTGTTCAGGTAGAAATAATTGGAAAGATAATTACTAATGTTTGATTGTAATTGTTGTAAATTAGAGAAGAAAGTTAACGAGGACAGAGGTTGATGAAGGTCGCTAGTTTTGGTTTAAATAATGCGTCTTGTTTGGAGAATGGGTGAGCTAAATCGGAAGTGCTAAGAACATCTGATAGGTTTATTGGGTATGTTTAGATGGAGATAGTTTGGAGTCAGCAAGTTCTGGAGTATAATGTTCATGTGTGTTTGTGTGTTTATGTGTACACCCAAGAGGTAAAGAAAGAAAGAGAGGGAAACAGAGAGAGAGGGGGAGGTAGAGTAGATTATATTAAATTCATATCAACTAACAAACTACTTCGTTTTGGAATGGTTGATATTCATATCTGTAAGTTCTATTGAGTCTATAAAATGACACTCGTTAACATTGTGTCATAAATACAAAGAGATACCAGCATTGTTCCAGATGAATCTCACCCAATAATGACGTCTGTGCAAAGGAAACTACAGCAACGCATAAAATTTTATTATCATCACTGCTGACGATGATGGTGATGATGATGGTGATGATGATGGTGATGATGATGGTGATGATGATGGTGATGATGATGGTGATGATGATGGTGATGGTGATGGTGGTGGTGATGGTGGTGGTGGTGGTGGTAGTGGAGATGGTGGCAGTGTTGGTGGTAGTTGTCATCATCATTATTATTATTAAAACAAAAGAGGGAAGATAAACAACAAACACTTTATTTTCATTTGATTATGTATTTATTTATTGGCTGTGAGTTGTTTTGATTGGTGAAATCCTCCTATATTATTATTATAGACAATATAGTGGTAGGTGGCGCTGGTGTGGGGTTAAAAAAAAAACTATTATCAATATGACCTAAGAATGAAATATTTCTATACATTTCTAACCTCTCTCTTGCTAGAAATTTGTTTTACAAGATAAAGATTTTTTTCTCATTAAATACAGAATATTATTTTGGAGAAAGAAACCGAAATTGATTCCACCATCCCCGTCTCCCCATCTTGTATCTATCCATTCTTTACGCCTACAGGGAAAACAAAATACACACAAACACCGGACATATACAAATATACTGACATATATTCCAGGACAGATTTTCATTGTAGTCAACAAATTTGTATGTCAAATTAATTAAGTTTATCTTTCACCCAGATGCTGTATATGCTTTCATAGTAATGTGTGTGTGTGTGTGAATATGTGTTTGTGCGTGTGAGTGTTTAATGTCTGTGTGTGAGAGTGTGTTTGATATTTGTGTATCCTTGTACTAACTTCGTTACTTCAAGGTTCCACTCGTTCTTGTTTCATTGTCTGTATATACAACTACACTTGACTGCATTCATCAACAATCCAAGTTTTATCAACGTAGACCTCATTGTCAACACAGCGACTGGCATGATGATAAAGATGATTATAATTGTAATCGTTATCATATTATACAATGGTTGTTATCATACTTGTCAACATCCTCGTCATATTCTTGGTTTCATTTACAATCAATTATATAAGTGTAGTTATGGAGTTTTTAACCATTCTTATTTTCTAAAACATATTAACATAAAATTAAATGATATGGCCGTGTATGAGTATGTGTTGACTGTTCTCTTAAACATGAGCTGTACAAGATGTAGCTGTTGAGTCCTGCTAGGAATCTACACTCTTTGCACAGATGTGACAATAATGGGCACCTCTAGCAACAGGTGTTCAGTGAGCTCACCACCCATGCTGACACATGCCTTCATTTCAGAATGGAATATTTTATTGAGTGTTTGGTCCTTTTGTGGTTATGGCCAGCCATAATATTCAACACATAATAGACAGGGCAATGGCCCAGTGGTGAGGGCAGTGGTGAGGGCAGTGGTGAGGGCAGTGGTGAGGGCAGTGGTGAGGGCAGTGGTGAGGGCAGTGGT
>NC_068992.1:2790614-2792860 GCF_001194135.2 Octopus bimaculoides
CAGTGGTGAGGGCAGTGGTGAGGGCAGTGGTAAGGGCAGTGGACTCAAGGTCATAGAATTACAGTTTTGATTCCCAGACTGGGCATTGTTAGTGTTTATTATGAGGCTGCACTAGGGGGTGGTGGTGAACCCTGCTGTACTCTTTCACCACAACTTTCTCTCACTCTTTCTTCCTGTTTCTGTTGTACTTGTATTTCAAAGGGCCAGCCTTGTCACACTTTGGGTCACACTGAATCTCCACCGAGAACTACGTTAAGGGTACACGTTTGACTGTGGAGTGCTCAGCCACTTGCACGTTAATTTCACAAGCTGGCTGTTCTGTCGATCCGCTCAACTGAAACCCTCGTCATCATAACCGATGGAGGGCCACGACAACTGGATGAATTAGCAATGATTGTTATGTGCAGCTTCCATAGAGAACCTATCTGCAGGCTAATCAACCCACTTCATAGTTGTACAAAACAAATTGGACCCATATGTGTCTGTCTGTGTGTCTGTGTGTGTTTGTACCGATATGGTACGAGTGTGTGTGAGTGTGTTCATGTGTGTCTGTGTGTCTGTACAATCATTTATATAATGATTTTTTTTATTAAATGGTTTTATTAGTTTATTCCTTTTGTTCTTGTTTTCTTTTCATGTTTCTAATTATGTAATGGATCTTTTCTGTTTTATTTTTTATTATTTGTGGAAGCAATTTACCATTCCTATTACGCATCAGTAACAGCAGTAACATAATAAACCACCACCACCACCACCACCACTGCCACCACCACTACCTCCACCACTTCCTCCCCTTTTTTATTTCCATCCTCATAGATTTATTGTCAATATTTAGTGTTGACGGTGGCGAGCTGGCAGAATGGTTAGCATGCTGGGAAAAATGCTTAGTGGCATTTTGTCTGTCCTTAGGTCCTGAGTTCAAATTCTGTTGAAGTCAACTTTACTTCTCATCCTTTCAGAGTTTGATAAAATAAATACCAGTTGAACGCTGGGGTCATTGTAATCGACTTAACCCCTCCCCTGAAATTGCTGGCCTTGTGCCAATGTTGATAGTGTTGATTCTAAGACAGTGAGTTGATAAAATCATTCTCGCACCAGGCAAAATGCTTCACAGCATTTTGTCCATTTTTACTTTGTAAATTCAAATGCTGTCAGGGTCGAGATTGCTTTTCATCCGTTTGGGGTTGACAAAATAAGTACCAGTTGAATACTGGGGTTGATGTAATTGCTAACCTTGAGCCAAAATTTGAGACTAATATTTATTCTGTTCTTGATAGTCCTCCCACCCCAGTGTCTAACTAAAAGTTTGGAGAAGTGAAATTCCTAAAACCTTGTTTCAAATCTCATGTAGAATTACATTTTAACTAAGCTTCATATTAAAGGCTTTTCTAAAAAATAAAAACATAGCCAAATTTTTATTTCTCCTTCTAAAAGTTTTGTTGAACATTTGTGATAAAGAAATGTTTTTTTTTTCTTTTTGCGAGTCTAAAAGGGGACAAGTATGTGATCACTCAAGCAAAAACAGTAACGCAATCGCCCTCAAATCCCCTCAAACTATTTCATTGACAGAATCCATTAGGTGGAAGATATTTGATTACAGGTTTGCTTTGAGAGAACCAATTTGAAGCTAAATAATAATTAACAACATATGTTAAATAAGAAATATATGGCATTTGGTTAGGGGTTAGGGTTTTTTGGCTCACGATCATAAGGTTGTGAGTTCAATTCCCGGCGACACATTGTGTTCTTGAGCAAGACACTTTATTTCATGTTGCTCCAGTTCACTCAACTGGCAAAAATGAGTAGTACCTGTATTCCAAAGGGGTCAGCCTTGTCACATTCTGTGGCATGCTGAATCTCCCTGAGAACTACATTAAGGGTACACATGCCCATCAATTTCACAAGCAGACTGTTCTGTTGATCGGATCAGCTGGAAAACTCATCATTATAACAAACAGAGAACCAGTTTAAATATGGCACTGGAATCAGTTCTAAGAAATACCAGTAAAAGCTATTTATAGCAGAGTCTATCATACTTGGTATTCTTTGAAGACAAGATGAGATTTGACATCGGTGGTCATAAATGTGGACCGCATCCCCTTTCATCTTTTTTTTTTTTTTACAGAATCTGATTCTGCCAAAAAATGGCATTTAAAATTTTTTCTATTTTTCAGTATCATAATCTCCATATTTTTCTTTGTATTTTGCACAATAAAATTACTGAACAAAGTGAAAATTGAAGAATT